>NW_021639848.1:706410-726414 GCF_002087225.1 Trypanosoma theileri
AAAAAAAAAAAGAAATTACTCTCTTTCTTTTCACATTTTGTAGTATCAATACTATTGTGAAACCCCAATTACATCCCCTTCTGTTCTCTCTGTAACGGTAATGAAGAAAGCGGAGGAATGCATTGTGTATATACTGCGGTAACTGTTACTGTTGTTCCTGCTTTCTGTCGGACGTGGGAATGGTGATAATGGCAATGATGATGATGATGATGATGTTATTGATGTTGCTGTTGATGTTCTCATTGCTGTTGTTCTTATTCCTTCGGGAAGTGTTGATGTTCTTCGGAGTTCAGGCCGGTGGTAAAAGTGAATTAATGGCATTTGAAGCTTTTTTCTTTTTTTTTTTTTGCTCTTTCCTTATTTTTCTGAATCACACTGGGGTATTGTATTGTATATATTATATTATATATATATATATATGTATATATGTATGGGTATATCTGCGATGAACTTTCTATTCCTTACTTCACACGTCGTTTTGTTAAGATGCCTTGAGAAAAACGTTATACAACGTCGTCTATTTCTGATATCCACTTTTTATTTACACACTCAGATACTCTTTCGATTTCTAGTCGTATAGCCATTATATATATATATATATATATTGAAAGAAGAAAAAAAATAAAAAAAAAAAGAAAAAATACATAATAATAATAATAATAATAATAATAAGGAAAGGATAGAATCAATATGAAAAAGAAATAAATAGTCTAAAAGGAAATAAAGGAATATATACAGAAATAAAAATACAAAAAGTATGTGTGGAATATATATATATATATATATATATGCAAAGAAAACACGCAATCCCCCTTTATCATCCTCTTCTTCTTTCCCAGATAATTAATCCGTATTTCCGTTTCTTCCCATTACAACTGCAAATGCCTCTTTAAATGCCTCTTCACATCCATTCCGCAGGGTCTCTTCCATCGCTGCAGTAACACTACACACAACTTCCCGCAATTCTCGCAATTGCGCACATCCCGCAGAGTCCCACACTAATCGCTCCATCACACTTCCCGTACCTTTAGACCCCAATGCCTTTACTATTCCTTCTTTTTCTCCTTCTTTTTCTTTTGTTGGTATGTGTAATTTACATTGATGATGTTCATCATTATCTTCATCTTCTCTTCTCAGTAGTGTGTGATGGGCATCTGTCTCCAACAACACACATCGCTGCTGCAGAAGGAACGGCAGTGTTTGTGTGAGAAATCCCTTCACCCGCAAACTCGTCGTGGCCCCCACCCCAAAGAACACCCGCAGCGGTTCAGATTTATGTGAACTTCTCCCACTCACCGTCAATAAAGGCACCTGTCGTTTCTTTCGAATGGCCAGCACAGACTTTGCAAACTCTATTGTGCCTGTAAAGCCGTGGAGGAGAATAGCGGGCGGTGTGTGCTCCGCCGGGAGATCCCGCAGTGTCTGCAGCATTGGGCCAAAACTGCGCACACAATGAATAGAGACAGGGCGATTGTATTCGGCTGCGAGTCGCATTTGGGCCGTGAAGAGTTCGAGTTGCACAGACGGCGGTGGGCCGCGTAGTTTGTCCAGTCCAATCTCACCAACAATGGCATGTGGATAACGGCGTAGTTTATCTTCAAGTAGAGAAAGAAGTTCCTCTGCGGTATATTCTTCTTTTTTTTCTTCCTTTTCCTCTTGTGTCGGAATACCGCTAGGGATACTATCACTATCACTATTATTATTATTATTATTATTATTCCTTGTTTCCTTCTCCTTTTCTTCCTCTTGTTTGTATGGTACAAACCATGGATGAATACCAAATCCAGGAATAATAAGTGGAGTGGAGAGTTCTCTTATGGCCGGTGTGGGATGCACCTGCACATCTCCCTCCTTCACGGCGGCTAATCTCTCAATAAGACTCCAATCGATATTGGGATGTGTACCGCAGAGAACAGCGTGTTGAATCCCACACGGGAGAGAAGTAATGTGTTTATCATTATTATTATTGTTACTATTATTATTATTATTATTATTATTATTATTATTATTATTATTATTATTATTATTATTATTATTATCTGAAGTAGTATCTACTGGTGAAGTGGGAGACTTGACGTGACAGTGAGAATCTGTGAAATACTGAAAACGATCGACAGTCTCAGATGGATCTCCAATCATTATCTATATACACCAAAGAAAATAAACAATCATCATCACAAAACAAGCATTCGAAAAAATAAAAAATAAGAGAAAAGAAATGGGGTGGTATAACGACAGAAATGAAGAAGAAAAAACAAATAGATAATAGATAAACATATGTATATATAGATAGATATATAGGAATGTATATATTTTCACACTCAGCTCTCTACCCGATTGAATCACAAATAGGTAAAATATCATCATCATCATCATCATCAACAACAACAACAACAGTCAATGCAACTAGAGGGAATCCCATATGTAAATGTATGTGTAGTTCTGTATTCATATCTTACCCGTATGAGAAGAGAGAGAAAAAAAAAAAGTGAAACAAAAAAAAAAAAACAGGCCCAACACAACAGAAGGGTAAAAAAAAAAAAAAACATATCGTGAAACGAATATAAATGCGTTTATAAATAAATATATATATATATATATTTTATATATATGCTGAGGTATTGCTATTCTCAAAATAGTAATTCCTCTTTTCCCATTTATTTTCCTTTTTTTCTTCGTTCCTCTATGTGTGTCTTTGTCTCCCACTATCTCTCTTGAATGCTGCGAGACAAAAATATAATAATAAACAGAGTTTCTGTACTCCACGATATAAACGCAGTAGTTTAATGATGCTAGAGTAGCATTCACGTATTGACAATATCTCTTTTCCTCTTTCTCCCACTCTTGTTGTTACAGAATCAACAGGAGATGGAAAACAAAAATTAGAATATCTGTCTATATTCTTCTTCTCTCTTCGCTATTACCTTTCCATTTTTCTTTCCTTTTTTTTTTTTTTTCCACCCCCTCTATCTTGTCATTTTTTTTTTCCTAATTCCTGTTATGCACTGATTTAAACGTCTGTATGGTAGTAAGGCATTCTTTCCGCCCTTTTTTTCTTTTTTTTTCTTTACTCCTACTTTTTCCTTCAGTCTTTTTCTTCTTCTCTTTTCTTATAACTTCTTCCTTCTATATAAATGAATATATATATATATATATATATATATATATTCCTTTGTATTCCTACACTATTCGTCTTTTTTTCTTTCTCTTTCTCTTCTTCTCATCTCACTTCACTCTCTCAGCTGTATGATTGCTCTTTAACTACAAGACTCGGTCCGTAGACGCTTGGTCTCGGACTCACCCAAACTGTTCCCATCATTACCCCGCAGTTGTTGTTGTTGTTGTTGTTGTTGTTGTGATGTCTGTTGTTGTTGTGATTGCGGTTGTGGTTTTGGCTTCCGCCTGGCCACCACGTGATGGACTGGCTGACTGTTGGATGCCTCTGGACTGCGGCCGGCGACCTGCGGAGGGAACAGCGAGAGGGACATACTGTTGCTGTGTTCATTCCACCGAACCGGATTTGTGAGGGACTGCGGCATGGAGAGGGCCGAGTACTCGGAATCCCCTGGTAAATGAGAAAGATATGGATGTTGTAGTGACTGCGATGGTTGTTTTTCTTTTCTTTCTTCCTCTCCTTTTTCTTCTTCTTCTTGTTCTTCTGTGGCTACTCCAGCACCGTAGAACTCCTGTGCGGTTGGCAACATCTCCGCCTCCTTCGCGGCGAACTGCGCTTGTATACATTCCTGCAATTCCCGGTACTTTCCGCCTTTCATCGCGGCGGCATCATCTCTCAATTCCCGCAACTCCGCGATGAGTTCATCTGCAATCGTACCGGGTGGAAATCCCTCAATCTCCGCAATGGCGTTTGTAAAGCGAGACTCCGCCTCTTCAAAGTCTCCCTCCTTCATATAGCAATCCGCCATTCCGTAGAGAACAGCCGCGAGTCTTCCATGTGGAACCATTTCTGGTTTCTCCTGTTGAATGAAACGATATGTCAGGAGTTCACTTTCATACTCTTTGAGGGCACTATCAAAGTCCTCTCGCTCAACATGCAGTTGTGCAATCGCGTTATGCACCTCTGCGAGGGAAAGCTGAGTCTCTATATCCTCCTCTCCACGTTGTTCCTCCTGTTTTTGAAAGCACACACGGGCCACATCCAAGTTAATAAAACACGTCTTTAAGGCCTCTTGATCCAATGGCTCTAATGCAGCCTCTACAGAACTTCGTGTTTGCAGAAGACGTAATTGAGAAAGGCCGTAATCGAGAAAGTACGGTCCACAGATGGGAGATGTGGCTCCATACTTCTTTTCAAAGTGCCGCAGCACACGGTATTGAATATCAAGTGCATCTTCATAGTGGTGTTCATTATAGTGTTTGAGACCAATGGCCCGTGTGGCCAGCGCCTCTTCATCACTAGCGAATGGAGCTGAATCCTCATCTTCCGTATCCGTATTATCATCATTATCCTCATCCTCTTCACATGGAGAGGAAGAAGAAGAAGAAGAATCCTCCTGGTCTTCTTCTTCTTCCTTCTCTGCTTCTTTTTCTTTTTCTTCTTCGTGGTGTTTTGGTATATCCACCTGCTCGTGTGCTTTCTCTTCATTCTCTCCATGGTGAAGTGCGTCTCTTGCATTCATTACGTCTACGGCAGACGATGTTGTGTTGACGGCCTGTGTTGCATCTGAACCCAACTTTGTTTGAGACGATGATTCCATTCTTGTTATTATTATTGTTGTTATTCACTTCTATTTCTTTTTTTTTTTTCCTTCCCTCCACACAGACAGAGAGAGAATGAAAAAAAAACACTAAATAAACCAGAGACTCACTCTCACTATTTGATTTGTTTTATTTTTTCCTGTTCTTTTCCTTTTCTTTTATCCCTTTTTTTTTGCTTTTAATGGCCCCACCCCTTTACTTTGTGTAATGCTTTCCAGCAGCTAGAGTAAACAAAAAGAAAAAAGAAATAAAAAGGAACCAAAAACTCTGATGTATAGCCTCAGATACAGAGATATACTTGAGATCATAATAAATTAAGTAAAACCAAATAAAGTTTGGCTACAGGGGAAAAAAAAGAAATAAAACTGAATAGATGATACAGAAAAGCTCTCATTTTTTTTTCTTTATAAAAAAAACTTCTTCTTCTTCCACAAATTACTTTTCGTAAGTTTATGCTTGGTCTCGCCGTTTTTTTTTTTTTTTTTACTTTCGTTTTTCTTTTTTTCTTTTCTTTCTTTGGTGTGCCGTTTTTTTCTTTTTCTTTTTTTTTTCTTTCTTTCCTTTAATCTTACTTCTCTCCTTACATAAGGTTAGATATATACAAGTTGTATACATATTATTTTATATATGTATATATAATGAGAGAGAGAGTGTGTGTGTGTGTATGTGTTTTGGTGTTTGTTAAGGTGTACATATGTATTGGTGTGCGTACAAATCACGACGTAAACATATATGTATATTAGTTAATTATTTATAGAGGCACACGCATACACAAAACACGGAAAGACACATAATGATGTATGTGTGTACGTGTGTGTGTGTGTGTATGGCCTAAATTTTAGAATAAAAGAAAGAGAGAAAACAAGAAAAAAAAGAAAAAAAGAGAGAGACCATTTGGATCTGTGAACTCTGATGGCAAGAGAAATAGAGATTCCAAGAACACACACACACACAACAACAACAACAACAACAAAAGAGAGAAAAAAAAAAGAAAAAAAAAATGGCAATAGATTGTTTGCGTTCGTTGTGTAAAACAAACAAAGAGAAAGAAAGAAAACCAAACAAAAACAAAAACAACAAACAACAAACGAAAAAAAAAAAAACACACAGATGTGAGAGAGCACATGTGCAAAAATACTTCAGATAAATTTCAATACTGTTTGTAGTTAAACTGCAGACGATACGCAGGAGGTTTCGCCACAACTGTTGCATTTCCGGTTCGCTTCACCTCTCGCAGTGTCCGCTCTATACCGCCGTAGGCCAAAAAGTGTGGGGTGCCGTGGTTCTCAATGCCGCAGTAGTCCAGCAGGGCGACCAGACACGCCCGGCCCACCTCGGAACTCTGCGAGAGAACACACGGAATCTCTATGTGCCGCAGCGGCAGGCGTCTTCTTCGCCCACCCACACCGTCGTGTGTGTTGTTGTCACTATCCGTTGGGCGCCTTGCCGTGTTTTGGCGTTTGGACTGCGGTGGCTGCGGTGGTGGTTGATGGGAGGCCGGCGTTGGAGCCAATAATGATGATGATAATTGTTGTGCTTGTTGTTGTTGTCGTCGTGGTCGGGCGGAACGAGAACGCGATGGGGCTGGTGTGGATGTGGATGTGACTCCATTGACATCACTGCGTGTGTTGTTATTGTTATTGTTATTACTACTATTATTAATATTATTATTATTATTATTATTATTGTGGGGACGTCGACGTATTTCATGTGTGATGGCGTAACGGGATTCCCATGATTCTCCATCTGTATTCATGCCTGTTATCAATGGACGGTTTAATGCAATCGCATCTTCACTATTCACACCATCCACATACATGCGATTGTTTGAAAAGTGTGTTAATTCCACAGTGTAGGAATGAATAAGACTTCCACCAAATAAAACGCGAGAACTGCCTTCTTTAGATGTCATATGTCCTTTACCAAAACGGCATAATGGGAAAGAAAAGACATCCTTTGCGTGTAGACTCACAATTTTGGGAAATACCATATTCCAGTGTTGTACAGTCATGGGAAGGAAGTTTCCAAACATAAACCCACTTGATTGGGAAGCGTGAGAGTGAAAATCCATGTACATAAAGAAACGCTCCCGAAAGGTTTGTTGAAGGTGATCAAATACTTTACGTAAGGCATTCACAGTGGGTTGTGTTTGTGGATTAGGATTATTATAACAACGATTAAGATTAAACCCGTTTTGATCTAATCGAGAATGACCTCGAGCCACTCCATCCGCATTTAACATGGGAACAATATAAAAAACGAAATGTTCACGTAAAAGTGCCGCCTGTGGATCACGTGAGAGAAGAAAAGAAATAGCCCCATGAATCCCATGAGAGGCGGTCACTTCACCAGGATGAACACGAGCACTTAATAAAATTACTTTCTTTCCATTATCAAAATGAGAATACGGGCCAAGAAGTGTTCGCCGTGCCGTTCCTGTTGAACCCACACCACCTGTTAAAACAGCAGCGGCAGCAGCAGCGGCGGTGGTGGCGGTTGTTGTTGGGGCACAACTCCCATCATTTCCACGACGTTTATTACGTGTTGGTAATCCCTTCGCTGTTGGACTAGTAATGACCAGTAAATGTAATTTCCGCCCATCTTGTGTATAGCACAATACACGTTCCTCAAAACGAATTCCAGAAACACTCATTTTTACTAATTGATGCCAGTGACAAATATGGCAAAGGAGATCTGCATATGTGTAGGGAACACAAAAAGCAACTTGTACAACATCCGTGCTGCGGGGAATAATCACAAACGTTAACTCTCCATCTGAGTCATTGTTAATAGTGCGATATACACATTGACCTACAGGTGTCCATTGTCGTGGGGAATTCCCCGCACGCCAGACTGGACGCATTCCATTTCGCATATATAATTTTGTATTGGGTTGAATATTAACAAGTCGAAGAGAAATCGCCACAAGTGGACGAACTCCTGCTATTGCAAATCGAAACCACAATCGCTGTTCACATCCTGGTTCTGGTTCTAACCACAAGTTATACGTTGGCTGATGTGGGGCATTCCGCATACGCTCTACACGAGCTAAATTTCCACTTTCCATATCGGATGAAAAGATTATATTTTCTTCAGGGAATCTAAATAATTTTTGATGTGAAGGAGCAGCTGTACCAAGAACAATCCCTACTTGACGTTCCCACATCTCTATAAAACCAGTAACACCACCCCAATGGGGAAAACGACCAAGCACAAAAGCTGCAGCTTGGACAATAGGATGCCACATGGGTGTTAAGTAAGGCACTGCACCTTCACTACCACAAGCTGGACCACGATCATCACAGGCACAACAGGCTAAAATAGTACCAATAACAAATTCCTGTTCAGAGAGCCATCGCTCCGCTTCCTGTTGACTAAGAAATAATAAAGATGACTTTGGTCGTGTAGCTGTCCAAGAGGCTTTACCATTTAATGTCCAATGACATGATCTTTCTCCTGCAGACTCGGCTGCGCGTAACCGTTCCTGAGAAACACGAACAATAGGTGATACCAACTGTCCCCATACCTCTGCTGGAATAGTCTCTAATGGCTGTTGTGATTGTTGTTGTTGTTGTTGTGATTGTTGATCTTGAGGTTGTCTTTGAGTCTGATTTGGAATTCCATAGCCCATCAGTCCAATGTAATCCAAACAACGTGCGAGGACACGATCATCCACAAACCATATCTTTCTCTCCATATCTAAAACAAAAGCATTATATAAACTTAATGAACGACAAATAGTGTCTGAAAGACCATCTGGTAATACATGTTCATTATTACGATGACAACGTTGTTTCTCACGTCGTGGAGGTGAAGAAGAACGTGGGGCATCTCTCCAAAATCTTCGGGCTCGAAAACGAGCCGATCGTGGAGTTCGTGAACGTCTCATAGAATTATATTCTGCCTCAGATGTTACTTGGGACATTACTTCTAGTGCAGGATTATGTAAAAGTGTAGAATCTTTCTTTTCTTCTCGAATTGCTTTCATAGATGGACTATTTCCCATATATCGTTGTACAGCTTCTTCTTCATCTTCTTCATCATATGGTGTTAATTCTTCCATTTCCTCTTTATTATCTGGTGAAGTGATAGAACCATTTCTTTGCTGTTGTCGTCGTAATTGTTGTTGACGTTCTTCCTCTTCGTCTTCTTCTTCTCGGTCTTCTTGTGTCGCATTTTCACTTTCCATTTTGAGTCGATCTTTTGCACGGGGGGTTCGAGTTATACTAGAGTTTAAACTAGAGCATTCGGAAGGAATATCATATGTAATCGCTTCTTGTTCACTAACTGTATTACGATTTCTCATTAAATGTGGTGAAGATAATGAATGTCGTTTTAAATGTAGTGTATCTTCTATAGTATTATTATTATTAGTATTAGTTGTATTATTAGTATTCCTTGTTCTCGCTGTTCCATTGTTTACATCTGTAGTGGGATGTTTAGATGTACAACAGAGATCATATTCCATCTTTGGTGAGTTTGGTAACTCTGCCCGTCCATCAGGTTCAGAGTAAAGACGTTTTAACAACTCTGCAGAGTTACTAGCACTGTTAACGCCAGTACCACGGTCAATAATAGCAATACTACCACCTTGTCTTCTGGAGTGTACAAATTCTCTTCTTCTTCTTACATTAGATGGAGATTTACGCCGGCGAGCACTAGTAACGACAGTATTACCAAAGCCACTACTACTTTTCTTACCTATTACATTACCATTACTAGTAGTAGCGGTGTTGTTGCCATTACTCTTGATAGGCTTTGTTGTTTCCTCAATGATTGTCTTGTTACAGTTTCGTATCGTCAAAACTTGTGAGGTGGTAGGGGAAACTGAATCTATCTTTGGATGTCCTTTTCGAGATTTTGATATTCCCTTCGTCAGAGAACTTTTATCTACTTTAACCGACATTTGTTTCCCACCACTACCACTCTTTCTCTCTCTTCCTCCTCTTCTCTTCTTCCTTTCTTTTTTTTTTTTTTCTATCTCTCAATTTCTCTGTATGTATATATATATATTTGTATATGTGTATGTGCTTGTTTTTCTTGTCTGTTTTTTTTTTTTCTTTTTATTTCTTCTCTTGTTTCCCCTTTATCACCCTCTTTTTTTTTTCTGCTTTTCTTTCCTTTTTAATCGGTTTTGTGTGTACTCCTTTGAAGCGCACCGCACACTAGCTCCAGCAGAAGCGCACTGTCTACGCGATAAAGGACGTGTAGACGAATATGTACTGATGTGCGTGAGTATGTGTGCGTTCTACACATGTAGTGTGAGAAACAGAGAGAAAAAAGAAAAAGAAAAAGAAAAAAAAAGAAAAAAAAATGATACCGGAATGTTAGGAAAGAAATCTAATAAAGAAACAAAAAAAAAACACACACAGAGAATAAAAGAAAAAGAGATAAATAACGATTCACAAGAATAAAAAAAAAAAAAGATTAAAGAAAGAAGGTGTGTAGAACTATAAAACGTAAACAAGAAATATATATATATATAACTCCATAAACACTATTTTATTTCTTTCTTTTTCTTTCTCTATTTCTGCCGCAATCAATACCACCACCACCACCACCAACTCCTTCCTCTCTCTCTCTCTCTCTCTCTCTCTCTCCTCTTCTTTTTCTCATATAAAGAAGACGGTGATAAAGAGACAAATTCCAACAATGGCGCCCAGCACCACCGCCTCGCGTCGACGTCTGCTGTCAATGCGGCCCAACACACTTTTGATCACCGGCACCCGCTCGGCAATCTGCAGCACGCGGTCCTCCATCCGCATGAACCGCTCCCGCTGCCCGCGCAGTCCCTCGCGCGACTCCTCCGCCTGCTGGAGGATCTGCTGGACCCGCCGCTGGGTGTGCCGCAGCGCCGACTGCTCCTCCACCAGCAGCCGCACCCCGTCGTGACTGCCGCCCGCCCCGCCGCCGCCCGCCCCCGCGAGAGTCCCCGCGACCGCCGGCATCAACTCCGCCCACTCGCGCCGCCGCCGGAAGTCCGCCACCACCCGCTGCACCGCCCGCCGCTTCTCCGCCACGAGGCGCTGGAACCGGTCGGTGTGCGTGTGGGCCGCCGACGCCGGCGGGAGGCCGCGGGCCACTTCCGCCATCGCGTCTACGATGGACTCAAACCGCAGCAGCGCCGCCTCGAGCTCCGCGCGCTGGCGGTCAAAGTCCTGTTGGGTCTGCTCCAACTTCGCCAGGCCGTCCCCGGCACTGTGGCCACTGCTGCTACTCACATTCGTCTGGAGAGTGTTGTGAATGGTGTTGCCGCCACTGCTACTACTACTACTACTACTACCAAAGCCAAACCCGTTGGAACTGTCACCTATACGTGCAGTATTCTCCAATGCGGTGAGTTGATGCTCAATGAGACTGTCTATATTACGGGCATCATTCCGCAGTGATTCCCATGCACGCTGTTTGCTTTCCATTTGTTCTCGTTGTTATATATTTTTTTCTCTTTCGTATTTCTCTGTTCGTTGCTGTTGTTGTTTCTTTCTTTGTTTCGAAGGCAATATATATTTACACAGACAGAAACCCAAGTCACGCACTAATAAATAAAGACGCACGCAGAGAGAGAGAGAAAAAAGAAAGAGATACACTGATACTCTTCCTCTCTAATACTCTTTCTTCGTAAACCTACTTTCAAATCAATACGCGCCTTTTACACAACTCCTTGTTTTTCTTTTTGTGAATCTTCTTCTCTGCCTTTCTTCCTTCTTTCTTTTTTTTTATGTAATGGGTTATGATTTGTTTCTACGCACTGCTCACACTGCCTGTTGATGCCACTTTACCTTAAGAAGTAGAGATGGCACGAAACCGCTTATGTTTGGCTTGTATGTGTGCACCTAAATAATAAATAAATAAATAAATAAATAAATAAAAAGAAAACGATCAGAAACAACCGAAAAACAAATAAGAAGTTCATTTAAAAAGATATGATTAATTTATCACAAAGATCATAAAACGAAAATTGAAAATAATAACAATAAATAATAGTAATAATAATAGTAGTAGTAAAGTTATTATTAATAATAGGACGTCCCAAAGCAAGGAGAAAGAAGAAAAAAAAAGGAAAAGAAGAATCAAGAGCAGCAAGTCGTTCAATGCACTCTGTTTAAATTAAAATAGGCGTATACGTCTTGGAAAGTGTATTTATCTACACTAATAAAAAAGTATACAATTCTTCTCTTATAGCTTTTGTGGTTTCTTTCAGTTAAATGTTTGATAATGGAGTCATACATTATTTTGTTTCTTTTTATTTTTTGTTGTTGTTGTTTTGAATCTTGCTTTCCCATCTGTGAAGTCCTGTCTAGAACGCTCTTCTACTTTTCTTTCTTGTTTCTTTTCCTTTTCTTATTCATGCCTTACAGCCGTACCATTTAGTAGGCTGAAAGAGAAATAAAACAAAAAGAAGAATAAAAAAAAAAAGTTAATAAAAGCAATACATAAACAGACATCCCCCTTATTGTACGTGTCTACCACCAATTACATAATAATAATATCCACACACACACACATACATACAAACCAGCTCTCTACTGTTATTTCGATTTTTTTTGATTTTTTTTTTTTTTTTTTTTTATGATTGGCGACACGTGGCTCTCACAGTTTCTTCACATAAAAGCCGAAGATAGGGCCGCACCACAAAGTCACGATCAAACATCTGCAGTCGGTGAGCATCTAAAGAAGAAATAACTTGTGGCATTTTTGCAGAGTCTGTGCCAACATCATACGTGCGTACATGCCGTAAGTTTCCTGCAATGTGTACTGTCTGTTCCATGATCTCTGCTGCGTAGGCAATACAAATTTCATTAAATGAGGCACTGTGAATAAGTTGATGAAAGAAACCTGCCGCTTGATCTCGTGTTAATTCCTCACGGCGATAGGCCGCCTCATGAGCGGCACGTTCTTCTGATGAAATATCACGTGAGGGACCAAATACACTTTCCATAGCCCGTTGATTTCGTTTACGCTGGGAAGCGGAACTGCACTCATCCGTCAATACTGCCGTGGATCCTGAAGGGTATTCAATAATGGCATCATCATCATCACTATCATTATCATCACTATCTGAAAAAGGAGATATCAGACCTTTATTACCGGAATCACGACTATTGCTACGGTAGCCGTTTTTGCCATTATGATCAAATTGATTATGATTTTCATGATTATCATTATCATTATTATTTGTATCAATACCATTCTCTTCTGTGGATTTTCTCACTGGCGGTGGTGTTAACCAATCAGACCATACCACTTGATCTTCAAATACCTCAGAAATTTCTTCTAATAATTCCTGTAAATCTCGTCCTGTAACTATACCAGTTGCACTAAATACATGTGGAGGTCGACGATCCAGTGCATCCTCCACTACACGTCGTGCCATCTCTACTACACGTGGAACAGCAAGATGTAATAAAGCTTCTACTGAAAATCCACGTTCTGCATCTTTCCTTTCAATATCATCTTCATTATTCATCATTTGTGTTAATGGAGAATCTAAACCCATCTGTTGTTCCATCTTCTCCAGAATAGTTTGCATGATAAGGTTTTGAGTACCGCCTGACCACCAGGAACGAATTTTCGACACCACAGTCCCACCACGTGAACCCTGTTGTTCCTCACGTCTACGAAGTAATGCCACTAACACAAGTGTCATCATCTTCACTACATATAAAGTAATTGTTAGACTATGCACATGGGCGGCGCTGAGTATTCCTACTAGTGTAAGTTTGAAGAGTTCTTTTAAACCAGAAAGTTTCGATTCACGGTCTACTGCCACTCGTAACTGATCCTTTACCGCATCAATACCAAGGGATTTAATAAGAAGAGTCTTCGTCGTACGTTGGTGTGCACGTGCGGCGATAATACCTCGATCATAGCCTTGAGGGAGATAAGCCTCAATGGCGTACTGTACATCATTACGAGTGAGGAGTCTACTTCCCTGATCACGCTGTACAAAGTAGGTAGCACCAGCTGCCATTACTAATAATACTTTACCAGCAGATCGCACCTCCTCGTCGAAGAGGTCACTGAAGAAATCCTGCATTTGTACTTCCGTTCGCTTTTTGTTGTTGTTGTTGATCTTCTTTTGTTATTGTTATTGTTATTGTTATTCTTTTTCTTTTCGTTTGTTTATTTGTTTGTTTTTGTTCTTTCTTTGCTTACCTGATGGACACACACTCAAACACTGATGATCCGGTTCTCGTGGTTAAATAATGTACCTCAACCCCCACCTTCACTTTTGTTTTTCCTTCTTTCTACCTAGATATATATAAATATATATGTATATTACTTTCTCAGTCTGTGTATATCTTGCGTGCAAAGATAAACCCTGAATAAAAAAAAAGGAGCATAAAAAAACAAAGTGAACACGAGAATAATGAGCCGTATGAGGGAAAATGACTGAACTTCTTCATATGGAGGTGTTAACTCTCTCCAGCGGTCACCAACACCATCAGGAATAACACTCTCCCATAAAAATAAAAAATAAAAAAAAAAAAAATATATCACCATCATGAACCAACAAGAACAAAGAATAATCTAAACCTTGCTTTACCTCCACCCCTTAATAAATCAAATAAAAAGAAGAATCAAAGAGTAATATATAATAATTTTCTGAAAGAACCATACCCTCCCCATAAAAAAATAAAAGTGCATCCCAATTATTTTCCTCTCTATAGTTGTTTTCCAATTAATACCAGAAATGACGAAATGGAAGTGCTGTGAGAAGCCCTTTTAACCCACTCCCCGCTCTTCCCAATTGCAAGTTCCACACCCTTTAGAGACTTCCATATTGCTGCGGTTTTCCATCTAGATATGCTATCCGCCGGATTGTCCTTTGAGGCGACGTAACTTCACGTGGCTCGTATTCCATGTGATCACAAAAATCTCTATTTATGCCCTTGGCCTCTGGAGCTAACACCTGTGAATGTGCATGTTTCCTTTTTGCATAAATGTACACTATCGTTGTGTTGTCTATACGAATAGGCAAAGGACCAGTCAAATGTGTTTTAAAACTAAGAAAAACTAGATGGACTGCACGCACCTCCGCTTGGGATATCATCACTTAAAGAAACCGTGTTTTCCTTGTGGTTAAAGTGTACTCCCATGAAATCATATTCTTTTGTGTTTAACTGTTGGTCCTCAATAGTGACTCTACAACTTTGCAATATTATGTATGTTTTGCCCTCCCCAAACTTCCCACCTTTTCGTGTGGACCACTTATTCTCATGTTATCAATCCAAAGATGTATTTTTTATAGCTTGGGTACTGAATACTTCAGCAATACCAATAAAGGATCACCAGCCAGAACTCTTGTAATAGTGTTTTAAAATCTCAGGACTACATTTGTAGTCCATGAGAAGGCGAGTGAACTCAACGAGTTTGCCTGATTCCGTGCGGAAACGGAGACTTGCTCGTATGTTCACCGGTAGAGTCGCCTGGAAAAAGAATGCCTTTAAATCAAATAATGAAACGGTATTGGTGGTGCCGAATGTTTCTTCTGCCGCTTTACGGCTGCCTGTATGAAAGGGATCATCCTGTTTTTTTGAGGGTCAATGGTATCCTCCCAAATGTCCTGCATCTTCACTCCGGGATAATCCTTAACTGTTTGTATTATCTGAAGATCTCTGTAAAGCTATCATCCCATTTGAGCCTTTGGTGCCGTAATCCCTTCACTGCTAATAGTGTTCGTCCATTGCACAAAATTTTTCCATACGGCGGTATAGGCTGCGCCAGTATTTGCTGATATGGGAAAAAAAAAAAATTTTTGATATTCGGTTAACACTTGGCTTGGTGGTGTCTCCACTATATAATTCATCATTCCTTCAACAGTCCGGATTTTCTCCTCCCGCCTGGCTCCTACATTCCAACCCAACTGTTGAAATTCCTGTGTTCCTGGATAACATGATTTTGGGGGTTCAACATTAACCCGTAGGGTGTGGTTAACCCTCTCTTTCCAGAGCTTGTGGGAGACATCTTCACGTGTTTGTGTGGAGATGTTTTCTTATTTCCAATTCCGCTCCTTGATTCTCTCGTTGCGAGGGTTTTTTTGTAATGCTGCCAGAACTTGCGCTTCTGTTTCTTCTCTTTGTGTTTTTTTTTCTTTTTTTTTTTCTTTCGGTCATGGCTGCCTTTAGAAAGTCTGGGTTCAGCGGCAACATTATAGCGGACAAGGGAGGCACCCAGAGACCCTCATGTCGTAATTTTATATGGGTTCACGTGAACCATTTCAGGGTGTCGTTTTCAAATATTAACGTACCGTCAATGTTTATAAATTACATGCGGGAATTCTTCTGGAGAAAAGTCAAATGAAAAAGCCGCAGGTCCATTATGGCGCACAAATGCTGTGAACGCCTACGTGCTGATTTACCACTCTACTTCTGTATACGACGAGACGGATTGTAGTTAACATTTTACTTGCTTTTAAACTTACTTTCTTCAGTAGCTTACGTTTGGCAAACTGTGAAGAAGAAAAAGAAAAAAAAACAAAATTGGCGCAAGGTTCGATCATTCTTTTCGCAAGCTGTCAGCCTTTTTCTTTTCTTTTCTTTTCTGGATTCCCTTTTCTCATTCCTCTTGTTTTTTTTTTTTCCTTTTTCTTCCTCCTCCTTCTGTTTTCACTCATCTTGCTTACGCCGTTTAATATCAAACACCTGCATGGTGAGAGCCCCGCTCTGCAGATCCCCCGCCACCCGGTCGGAAGCCACTGGCCGCCGCCGCATCGCCTTCTCATCCTCCACTTCAATTGTTAATATTCCAGTCGACTCATCAAGCCAGACTTTATGTGTGCGCTGCACCACAATCCCACGGGTTACTCGCAATCCTCCTCCTCCTCCACTACCACTACCACTAGTTGTTGCTGTTGTTGTTTCCCAATGCGGCCGTAGTGGATAGGTTGGCATTTCCATTTCCTGCACGGCATTATCACCACCACTATGTACATTCCCATCCCCTTTACTTTTATCACTTGTCACTATTGGCTCTACTTCTATTTCCTCTCCGGTTTCAATGGAAACAAGGAAATTATGCCATGGACACCGCAGACATGCCACCTTCCCTGCAGAGAAGGTATCTTCAATGTCCATTACTTCACCTTCGCCGAGTGGTCCAGAGCTGTGATAACACGGACTGTCTATGGCGTACAGCCGATCATTATGCAACAAGACAGTAACAAAACGGTACGGATCCTCCAGCAGGAAATGTGCACGATTCCGCTGTTGCCGCAGCCGCTCATACGACCAACCATCATACATGTGTTGATTGGACATTGGCTCATCCTACGAGGATGAGAAGATGAGTAGGAGTGTGATTATATATATATATATAAAGAAAAGAAAAGAAAAAAAAGAAAAAAAAAAGATAAATAAAAGGAACAAGTAAAGAAAGATTAAAAGAAAAACAACAATCATATCCAAGAACCGATTCACAAGTTACAGAAAATAAACGAAAAAGGAAAAAGGATAAAAAAGTATTAATTCCAACATATATATATACTTTTTCCACTGCTGTACACAGGACAGTACACAAAAAAAAAACAGAAGCACAAACAAAAATTTATCTGAAGGGGGGTTGTTTAGTAACCATTTTAAGTTGCTACTGCTTCTGCTCATCATGTGCCATCACCTAATATCGAAGGAGTGCAATAGAAAAACGTGATAATAGAAGATAATAATGGGGAGAAAGAAGAAAAATTTATTAAAAAGAGTGTTTAGATAGAAAGATAATAAAAGAAAGAGAGAGAGAAATGTTTTAATATGATAGTAAGAACAAAAGTTTGTATTACAAAAAAAAACAAAACAAAACTGTGGAATATACGAAAGAAAAAAAAAAAAAGACCATAAGAAAAATTAATATAAACTTTATTAGTGGTGCCTCCTTTTCTTTTTTGATTTTTTTTTCTTTTTTTTTTTTTTTCTTCTTCAACTACTATCACTACATCACAACATAATCGCACCACTACTACCACTATCCCAACCAAAACACAAACCACGGCGCAGGAGAAGGGAGTTCTCTTTTTTTTTTTTTTACTTTCAATATATACGTATATAAACATATATATATACATATTTATGTACATATGCACATAAATGTATTCTTTTTTTTTCTTTTTTTTTTTTGTTTTTGTTTCCCCCACCTTGCTTCGCTCTATACTATAGATTTAACCATACAAAAGTGGTCTGCGGTATGAGCTGCAGGAAAAGAGAGTCAATAACCGATGTAAAACAAACAAACAAACAAACAAACAGACAAAAAGTCAGACAAACAAAATTTTTTTTTTAAAGAACAAAACAGAAAAACTGTCATCGATGTATCTCTCCGCTATGCCCACCCATTCTGCTGGGTGAGTGCGCGTTGACGCTTACATGTAGCCGCAGCAGCCGCTGCCGCTGCCGCTGCCGCTGCCGCTGCCATTGCTGTTGTTTTCTCACGTGGATCTACAAATATATTACTCAGACTGCAATTGCAGCCAAGGCGTGGAGAACTGTGCCGCATGATGGCATCATCCAGTGCCTTTGCGGCGTGATGAAACATTCCCAACACTTCCGGTAATCGGTAAGAGGCAGCCGTGAGGTCCGGCCCTCCTCGCAGCACAACGGCTGGCTCTGCTGCTAATGGGGTTTCTGTTGTTGTTGTTGTTTCTGATGTTTCTGTTGTGGTAGTATTAGTGGTAGTAGTGGTAGTGGTTTCCGTTTCATCTGGTGTGGCGAAGGCATCGTGCAGGCCGTATCCATTAATAAAAGTATGTGATGAGGCGTAGTACCAGAAATTACGTAAACGTCGTGGGGTTATATTGCGTTGAAGCCTCTCCCCTGCCCCTTCCTCCTGCAGGAATCGACGTACAAGCATGTAGAGAGCGGTAGAGGAAAGACCGCCGTGGAAGAGGGAGTTAAGGCCCCATTGTTTAAGTGCCGCTTTTGTCACAATGATGAGTTCTCGCGCCCCGCGGTGGGCCGCAAGCCACGCACGTTGTCGCTGCAACACATCCGCCACGTGTGTGAGACCAGAGACGCTGATATCGCAGACAACGCCACTGAAAGGATCGCGGATGTTCACCACAGGTACACGGCAGAAGTCGTACACCTTAACAGAGAATCCATCGTGTGCGAGACGGTCGCTAAGCTGGTAGAGTCGGCGCAGGCGTCTCGCCCGCACTTCCATCGCAGCAGTTGAAGTCGAAGTAACAACATCATTATTATTTAAAGTAGTAGTATTAGTCGTAGTGTTAGTAGTGTTGGTAGTGGTATTAGTAGTAGTAGTATTAGTAGTAGTGGATGCGGCTGTTGTTGTTGTTGTTGCAGCAGCTGTGGTATCATCATCTTCAAAGAGAACTGTGAGATCCACATCTGAGGAAGGGATAGAAAGCCCAAGGGCGAAACTACCATAGACGAGAACTCGTGTTGTAGGACCCCACAGTTCACCCACAATATTCTGCACCCTCGTAATAACTTCCTGTCGTTGACGTTCCTCTTCAGTATTAAGTGTAATATATGAAATAAAGTCCCGCAATTCCATTGTGAGCCCATCCTCCGTTGGTGGGTACAATGCGGCTCTACACCACGCCGGCTGTACGCTTTGCAGTCGTATTTCTCGACGTAATGCCGCTGCCGCTGCTGCTGCTGCTGCTGCTGTTGTGGTGGTTGTTGCTGTTACTGTTGCGGTTGCAGTTGCTGTTGGTGGTGGTGTTGGTACTGTTGCTGTCATCGTTGTTGTTGTTGATGCCCTTGTTCTTACATCTGCTGGTTTTGCGGCTGCACAAGGTGGTCTATACGGCGGTGGCCGTGTATTCCTTTGCCTATTTACCATGGGCTTCGGTGTTACTTCAGTGGATGTGGCTCGCTGACGACGATCGTTATTATCATAACGCAACGCTGCTCCTACGGTGTTCTCCATATCAAATTTATATATTTTTTTCTTTTTTTTTTTGTTTTTGTTTTCTTCTTTGCTCGTTTATTCTTTTTTTTTTGTATTTCTTTTCTGTTTTCTTACCTTCCTTCTTTCCTTCTTTTTTTAATATATATATATATATATGTATATATGTATATATATATTCTTTTTTTCTCTTGACTCTTTGTTTCTTCTTTTCTTTTTTTGTTTCTTCTTCCTTTTCTTTCTTTACACGATCTTCCAGGCAACGACAAATACACGCACCCCTCTATTATTTCGTTGTGTTTTTTCCCACAAACAGACGCAAACGCAAAGAGAAAAAAAAAAAAAATGGGGGCTCCCTCTCTTCCTTTCAGGTATAAAAGAAAGGACAATAAAAGATTAGTAGAAGAAAAGAGAGAAAAAAAAAAA
>NW_021639848.1:726430-787365 GCF_002087225.1 Trypanosoma theileri
TATATATATATATATATATATATATATATATATATATATACGTATAAGGGGAAAAAGAAGAAGAAAGGGAAATAGGGAAGACAAACACAGGAGCAGAGAAATATATTTACACGTACGGTGTGTATGTGACCCAGAAGACTCCCACCAGTGTTAATAATAATAATAATAATAATAATAATAATATTAATATTAATATTAATAATAATAATCATCAGGAGAAAAATAGAAAACAAGAAATATCTAGAATAAACAAAAAGAAGCGAGGGGAGGTTGGATCAACACATCGCAAACAGAACATAGAAGATAGTTCGACCACAAAAAAAAACAAAAAAAAAAAACAGAAAAAAACAATCTCAGTGCATTTAATGGGAAAAACAAAATGCTATGAAAACAAGAAAATAAAGAAAAAAGAAGAGCCACAAAAAGAAAAAAGAAGGAAAAAGAAAGGTGTGTTTTTTTTTTTTTTTTTTTGTGTGTGTGTGTTTGTGCGTTTTTGTAACTTCTCATAGTAGTAGCAGTAGTAGTGGCATTGCTTTAATATGGAACGTGTGTGTTCCATTGTTTTTTTTTTTTGGTTTCGCAGCCACTTCCGCCACAAAAAGAAAAAAGAAGGAAAAAGAAAGGTGTTTTTTTTT
Organism: Trypanosoma theileri; assembly: GCF_002087225.1. NCBI lineage: Eukaryota > Euglenozoa > Kinetoplastea > Trypanosomatida > Trypanosomatidae > Trypanosoma > Trypanosoma theileri. The sequence continues at coordinate 727,066 of NW_021639848.1, forward strand.
TTTTTTTTTTTTTTTTTTTTGTGTGTGTGTGTTTGTGCGTTTTTGTAACTTCTCATAGTAGTAGCAGTAGTAGTGGCATTGCTGGTGATGCAAAATTTAATCGCACTGACTCTCCTATTCATTTTTCATTTATACGCGTTCCCCATAAAAAAAAAAACAGAACCTTTCTTCTTCCTTTATTGTGCTTTCTATATTTTATTTTATTCTCTATTATTTTCATTTTTCTTCTTTTTTCTTTGCACTTCTATTGATTATTTTTTTTTTTCCTTCATTCCTTCCTTTTTCTCTCCCCTCAATACTCTTCCATCTTCCTCCTCTCTCTCTTTCTTTCTCACTTGCATTCTTCTATGTTCTTTCGTTGTTTCCCCCTGTACACGCCGCCTATTCGTCTCCTCTCTCCTTTCTTCTTCTCCTTCTTTTTCTTCCCGTTCCTTCCTTTCTTTCTTCCTTCCTTCTCTGAAGCACCCCTCCTCCTCTTTACGCACTCTTCGCCGCCTCGCTTGCGGTTTCCGCTCCTCCTTCTACCTTTGGTGTTGTGGTTGTGGTTGTGGTTGTAGTTGTGGTGTCTGCTGGTTTCGCTGGCTTGCAGGTGAGGATCTCCACATCCCAGTGCTCATTGCTGAAGACATCAATCTCAGTGGCGATGCGCATGGCCTTCCGTGCAATCCGCTCGGCGTCATATCCCTCCACGTCAATGAGGGCGCGGGCGGCGGCCTTCGCAAACGTGCCGCCGGAGCCAATCGCGACGATGCCGTCCTCCTCCGGGGTGATCACGTTGCCCTGCCCGTCAATCTCCAGCGTGGCCTCGCCGCTGCAGACAATGAGAGAGGCCTCCAGGCGGCGGAGGGCGCGGTCCGTGCGCCAGTCCTTCGCCAACTCCACGGCGGCTCGCGTGAGTTGATTGGGAAACTCCCCGAGTTTGTTTTCGAGTTTCTCCATCAGCGCAATCGCATCGGCGGTGCTGCCGGCAAAACCAATCACAACATCATCGTTTATCTTACGCAGTTTGCATGCACTCGACTTGGCCACAATGCGCTCACCGAGGGTCACCTGGCGATCGCCAATCAACACCACCTTATCGCCCTTACGTACAGAGAGAATGGTGGTGTGACGAGATTGAATACCAGCAATAAAAGAAGTGTGGCGGGCCACACGACGAAACATAATTACGGTTGTGATGAACTACGGAGTTTTTTTTTTTTTTTGTATGTGTGTATGTGGGGGTGCTATGGCTACTGTTAATACTCCTGTGATCCGGCTAACTATCTACGATTACTGCCATACACACATACATACAGATAGAGAAGCATTGAATAAGGAAATAAACGAGAAAAAAGAAAAGAAAAAAAAAAAAGATAATGAAGAAAAAAAAAAAGGTTTAATCACGTAAATGTACCTTCTCACCACTTCTTTTTTTTTTTTTCTACACACAACTCTTCCTTTTTTCTTTTTTTTTTTTTTTTTTTTACCTTAGCTTTACGACTGTTTCTGTCTTGAAAATCTGATAGAGGGAAGAAAATACAAAACTGAATATGTTAAGTTGTTCTGGAAGCGGCGATTACTCCCTCCTCTTGTTTCTTGTAATAATGAATCAGAGAGTGGGTGCTTTCTGATATTTTTTTTTTTTATTTGCTTGTTTATTTATATATAAACATGAGTTCACAAAGAAAAAAAAAGAAAAAGGAAAAAGATTCTATTGCAGAAGAATCCCACTCGTATAACCAAGAGAAAAAAACAAAAAAAAAAAAAGGAGACCCTCCCCACCTACACAAATGTGTTTGTGCCTCCCACAACATCCAATCGTCTTTTTCACTGTTTTTTTTTTTTTTATTTCTTTTTTTTTTTTTGTTTTTAACTCTCGTTTCCTGAGTAGGCATTTCCCCTCACGCCACCATCCATTTTTTCTCCTCTTTCCTTCCATCCATTCATCCATCCTGCAAGTCCAAAGAGTTTCTCGTAGGCATGTTTCTCTCTTTCGTTTCACTGTTCTTTCTTTACCTCTTATCCTTTTTTTTTTTTTTTACCTTTTTTTCTTCCCCCGTTTTACTCACCTCATTGCTCTCCAGGAACTGACCCTTTCACTATCAGTCATCGCTTCCCCAAGTGGAAATCAAAAAGAAGGAGGGGAAAAAAAAAAAACAATAACATCAGCAACCCACTTCATCAAAGCGCAGAAACAAACAACAGACGACTAGAAGAATACATAATAACAAAAGAACAACAATAAGAATAACAACAATAACAACAACAACAACAAAATCATCGGCATCAAGGACATGTAATCAATCTAGTGGAACTGTATACAACTTGAAGAACGGATGTGTCTCCAAGAATGTGTACAAATGCTCCCAAAAGACAGATGCCTGAAGAATGTGCGCATGTGCCTTCACTACACGACGCGTAAGGGATAGTGGTTTAACATTCCACTCCTGCAGTGCTTTTGGCAATTTCTCTTCTTCAAAGTAAGGTAAAAACCCACACACGCGCTGAAACAGTTCACTCACTGGTACAGCTGTAGGTTCATTTGGGAACCAACCACGGAATTGCCATTCATGTCCATCTACAATGCATGCACATACGTGCTGCCAATTCTTTACCTGTTTGGGATCATCCACAACACGGAATACTTTGTATGCTACGGTGTACTTCTGAGGATCTAGAAAACTTCCTGGGGTAACAATAACAGCATCTGGTTTATTCTCCTGGACATTCACCGCACCAGTTTCCGCATCCACAAAGAGTGATGGTGGGTCAATGTAAACTCCCTTTTCCAAAAACTCACGAATGTTAAAGAGTTGCAATATGGATGAAACAGAAGAAGGGACAAGGATGATAGGAATAAAATCTGGTTGGCGATGGGTCTGGGCATAATATTCTGGTAAGAGAAATCCCGCAGCAAGACGGGCCGTACTTCCAAAAGCACGAGGAACACCCGAAACCCCAACGCCTGATGCAGTTGAACCAAATGGAACTGTCGCAGTAGAGTCTGTATTCCCCTTAGCCACCGCGTGTGTCTGATATGCCTCAAAAAAGTTCGGTCCCTCCTCAGACATCAATCCACCATTATTTCCGTTATTATTATTGTTATTATTTGTATTATTATTATTATTATTATTATTATTATTAGTAGTAGTAGTATTGTTGTTTTGGCGTCCGCCAGTGCCGTCCTCTTCCGCGCCTCGTGACTGTGAAGGTGTGGGGGCGGCGTGGAATCCCTCCTCTAATGTCATTTGCGGCCTGTAGAGTGCGCGGGCGGCGGCATCAAAGGCGGCTGCGTTGGCCCGCACTTCCCGCAACAACTCCGCCGGCACCTCGCGGCCCTCCGGGAGGAACTCAGCGGGCGTGAAGTCCCGCGGCAGCGCGTCGGTGGAGTTCATCGCCGCCACCGACTCCACTAGACGACCCCACTCTTCCCGCAGCGACATGGCAGGAGATGTGTATATATATATATATATATATATATATATATATATATACGGGAGTGAGAGAGAGAAGAAAAGAAAGAAAGAGAAACTGTTAGTGTGTTTGTGTGTTAGAGTGCGGGGGAAACCGTTTTTGGTTCGGTCTCGTTGATTCTTCTTCTTTTTCTTCCTATTGGCACTCCTTCGCTGCTGAGGGTATTATTATTAATATTATTAGAGGAAAGAGAGAGAAAAGGGAAGAAAGAAAGGAAAAGTAATCACAAAAAAGTATAAATACATACCCAAGGGAGAAGTGAGAGTTTTTGTCAGTCTGCGTATTTGTTGTCTTTTGTTTTTTTTTTATTTTTTTTCTTTCTGTATTTTGGTAGTTCTAACCCCTTCTTCTTCTTCTTCGTCTTTCATCTAAGCTGGAACCTCGTAATGTTTTCTTTCTTTTTTTTTGGTTTATCCACGCGAATGCAGATATACAAAGAAATGCAAATGCAAAAAAAAAAAAAAAAAAACAGAGGAAGAGAGAAAGAAAACCTTCTCTGTACCAAATCTCCCCCTGAAAATCCCCCCCCACTCTTTACAACCCAAGCAACTCTCTCATGAACTTCAAAAATGCAACAGCAGCATTTTGACAGAGTGGAGAGTACATTAACGCCATTGTGATGGCTAACAACAACAGACTACAGAGTAGTCCTACCCAAAATCTCTGATAACAAACACGACGCGCAGCTTCCTCTTCCCGCATCTCCGCAGCAATCGCCGCACGTGCACGGTCCCGCCGATCCCGCCTTTCTATTTGTCGCACTACCGACCGGTAGTCTGAGACTGGAACGGGTTGTAGTTTTGGGCGAATGGCACCACGCGGAACAGTGAGGCGCTGGATCTTTTCAATATCATTATCCGACATTGGGATTTGTGCGTTTACCTTAAAGCCGGAATACTTTTTCTTTCTCTGGTTATTATTATTATTATTATTATTATTATTCTTTCTGTTGTTGCGACCGCAACTACGGATTCCTTGGACCTCGCCAAATTATATATATATATATATATATATATATATATATATATATTCAATTAGTGTCCTTCCTTTATGCGTAATATCCAATGACCCGTAAGTATTATTAATAAAAAGAAGTATTTAAGAAGGGGTAAAAGAAAAGCATATTCGTCAAGATCACTGGAGTAATAAAAACATTTTTTTCTTTTTAGGAAATCCTTATACGTTCAGATAACAAAGAAAAAAAATGTAGACATATACAAGCAAAATACAGGTACAATGTACCTAAAGGAAGAAGAAGGGTGGGTGTTGTGTGGAGGGGGAAAAAAAAGGAAACTAGGTAAGAGAAAAGTCTCTCTGATTTTTTCATTCACTTTACATCATATATGCAATCATTTCCAAGGAAAAAAGGGGAAAAAAAAGAGAAAAGAAAAAAAAAAAAAAAAAAAAAAGAACATGGAAGAGATGGAGTTTATCTCCTCTTTTCATGCATTCATTACACAGAAAGAAAGAGACACACAGAAACATATATACACAGACAGTTCCTTTCCAAGAAATGTGTACCCCCTTTTTTTTCTTTTATTTTCTCTTTTTCTCTGGTTATTCTTATTTCTCTTCTTTCTTTCTTTCTTTTTCTCTCTTCATTACTTTTCCATTATTACTTACTATCGTTGATGCGGACCCCCCTTCGCATCTTCCAACCATCTTCGCAGAGTCACACTCTCCCCCTGTTTATCCAGAAAAGACTTACTTGAATTGTCCATAGACCGTGATGAGGCCATTAATCGTACGGACCTCCGTTGTCCACGATGTGCAGATCCAAATCGAGTAGAAACATTTCCAGATGTATTAGATAAGGGCATTAATGCAACTGGTTTTTTATTTAAAGTTGTCTTTTTCCGTTCCAATGTGGGTGAAGGCGTCAAATCTAAAATATGAAAACGCACAATAAGAGAACATACAACACGAGCAAGACCTGCCCAAATACGTCGTTGTTTCTTTTCTTCTTGATGTAGTTGTACATATTCCCGTTGTGTAGCTTGAGTTAATGAAGTACTAACAGGTGGAATTAAGTGGGCCTTTCGTTTTACACGTTTTCGTCTTTCCATTTCTATTTGTTGTTTTGCCGGCTTTGGGGATATACCTGGAGTATGCATGTTGGAATGCAAATCACTGGGTGTACCATCTCCTTGTGTACCATTTGCCGTACTCTTCACATTCTCTTTACTATCCGTACCAGTAGTATTATTGGTATTACCCCCCATACCAGCAGCACCAACAGCAGGACTACTACTCCTACTACTCCTCCTGCTACTACTACTACTACTACTATCATTATTATTGCTACTGTCGCTACTACTACTCTCATCATCTGCATTATCGAGACCAAGATAGACTTCAAGGTCTGAGAGTGTATCCACCAGTCTCTCTCCATCCTGAGAACCATCGACATCACCATTTTCACTATTGGGTTTGCGTATAAAAGTTCTGCGACGCACAAATGATCGTGCATTCTTTTTAAGTACAGTGTCATTCGAAACAATAAAGGTTCGACCTTCTTTTACATTCGTATGGGACATACTAACAGCATTTCTTTCAGCTGTTCCTGCAGTGTCCTTTACATTTACAACATCCACCACATAGTTATTAAGTCTATCCTCTCCACGGCAACGCAGGCGTGAATCCACATCCTGCTCTGCTGTAACTGGACCCCCACCCACTGTACGAACATATCCAATGAAAAGCGTCGCCAGTACCCACAGCATAGCGGTTGGATGAGGAAATTTACAAAATAAAGCAGGTGTAAAGAAATCGTTAAGAAAAGAACAGTGTGTAAGTAATGAAGGAAAGAGACCTTCTGCAGTTTGCAAGTATAATACACGTTTAACTTCTTTAAAAAGTGTTTCACTTACCGTATCGGATGAATTATCAGAAGCATTTTCTCGTTTCCATGTGAGTACATCCGTTTCCCGTTGTACTGCTGAAGGAAAATATACCATTCGTTTAGCTCCTCTAGCAATATAAAGGGATTCTAATGCCCGAACTAGTTTAAGTAAACCTGTAGGGCCAAAATCCCCTTCATGTAGTCCTGTATCTATTTTACTGACAGCATGCCAAAAGACCCCACCTGTACTATTTCGCATAAATAAGTTTACCCAATCCAGAAGAAAGGTCTCTAGGCATTGACGAGCTTCTGAAAGACGATCTTTTGCCGTTACCGCACGAGAAACAAATTCATCCTCCACACGTCTTAACACTAAACCACTTTTTCGAACAGTTGAAGAGACCGTTATAATTTTAGTTTGACACGTGTACGTTTTCGCTAGTCGTTCCCAACGTTTTGCATTCTTTTTTGCAGTGAGAACATTATATTGTAACTGTCGAAGTTCATTATGCATAGTTCGAAGGGTTAATACGTGATTTTCTGCTAATTGTGATTTGAGTGCCTCTTTTCTTTTCTTTAATATTTCATTATTCCTCTGTTCTTCTAATAGTTTCTTGGATAAAGTATCCACTGCTGTATTATTGGCATTTTCCAAAAACGCTACACGTAACTCGGACTCTTTTAACATTTTCACTAATGAGGCAACATGTGATTGAGTGGCAATACGCCGCCAACGTAAAAAACATCCCTCCACTTGAATACGTCTTCTCACTCGCAATAAATATGCCATTGCGGCTTCTCGAAAGGCACGTGTTCTTCTTGTGGTGGTTCGCCAGGCACGAAATGTGTGTTCAAGCGAGACACGATCCACACGTCTCTGTGCAAGACGAAGCACTAAATGACTCTTACGAACAACATCCTGCATATGAAGTATTCGTTGAGAGAGTTGAACATTTTCTTTTCGTTCAGATATACAAGCATTAGACCATAAGTGTAAGTTTACAAAATCATGACAATTCTTAAAAGGTGAATAGGAGAAAGTAGAATCGGAAAAATCTGGAGTTTGAAAGGATTGAAAATTACCAGGTGTAAAAGTAGCTTCAAATATCACTTGTCTAAGTAAAGGCCATAGAATAGAGTATTTAGAATCACGACTAAGAACTTCATTCAGTAAATGACATGCTACACTTACAAGAAGACGATTAGGCTTTTCAGCTCCTCTGCGTTGTTCTCGTACAGATCGTGGACCAAGTGCGGTAAGTAACACTTCTTGAAAACTGGTTTCTGCCCATTGTATCACACATTGAAAACCAGAGTCTTCAAAGGGAATGGGAAATCCACGTGGAAGTTCATCCATTTCTTTTCGCGGTGATGCTACTACTGCAGGATCTCTTCCAGCTACATACATCTTCCCATGTTGATACTGCTGCTGCTGCTGTTGCTGTTGCTGTTGTTTTTGATTGTATGGCAACCCTGTCGCCTTTCCCACTGCAGAAGAAGCCGGGATTTCATGTAATACTACTTTTTTACCTTTTCTTCCTTCTTGTTGTGATTGTGATTGTTTATTGGCTGGTTTACTTTGCAGGATGGGAGGTTCAATCACGGAGGGCGGCACGACTCCCGCCACGCCGTGCAGCAACGCCTCCATCTCGCGATCCACACGAGACCGCACGAACGCCCGCTCGCGGACAAACACGACATGTTGTCGCTCCTCCACACGTCTACGTTCAGCCGTGCTTTGATCTAATTCCCGCTGCAGTTGGGCCTCCGCACGAGATACATTAATGAGAACAGGAGCTTCACTCGCCAGTTCTCGTTCCTGTCGATTAAGTAGTGCAGATGGTTGCATTTTTTTTTTTTATTTTTTTTTCCTCTCTAGCTCTACTTTTTTTTTACTATTCTTATTTCTTCTCTAGTGGTTTTTTCTCCTATCCTTTCTGTTGTGGATAGATTCGGCAGTGAAAAAAAAAATATTCACACTATTTTCACTCTGTGGGAGTGGGAAGGGACGTTATCAAGAGGAAAACAAATACAAAGTGTGATTTGTCTGCAAACCTTTTTGCACACACACACACACACACAAAGAGTGCGCAAACCTTTTATCGGTTCAAATTCCCCTCCTCCACTTCTTTTTTTTTATCGGGATTACTTTGCTGTTTTCACCACAACAGTTATATAGGCTTTAAGTAGAATAAACAAGTAAAAAAGAGAAAAGAGAAAACAAATATATATATACACATACACTTACACACATATATATATATAAATATACAACAGTAAAAGGGTAGGTAGGTGGGTAGGTGGGGAAAACAGAATACAAAAAAAAAGCAATAAACAAAAAAAAAACGACACGGTCAGAAGGAAAAAATATAAGGAGCAAAAGCATTTCATTCGATCTTGGTTGTTAAGAACAAAGAAAAAAAAAAAACCAAAGCAAACTCTATCTTTTTTAATCCCCTCTTTTCTTTAGAAACCATTTTGTCATCATTCGGGCATATTTTTTTTTTTTTTTTGCTTCTTTGTTTGTTTTTCTTGTTCTTGCTATTGTTTGTTGCTCCTTTAGCCAATTTCTGTATCGTTCAAAACTCAAGAGAAGGAGGAATATATATGTATATATATGTATATATATATTTTTTTTTCTTCTTAATGTGAGCCTTAATGTGGTTTAAGACACTTCACGGTAACATAGTGCCGGATAGACATGATTGCATACAAGTTTCCCTGTAATATTCTGTGACCCGACTGGTTGATTCTTTATACGGTAGAAGAGACTTTCATATTGACTTGCCATCGTATCACTTCCAAAGAGATGCATGGCCCGTTCACGGGCATTACGTGCGGCCTCTGCGGCCTTCTCTGGATGTACTTTATAATATAAAATCTCTCTAACGAGTGCGGGTACATTGCCGAGAGGAAATCGCCGTCCATACGCTTTACACGGCACGACAGAGCGTGCACTTCCCAGATCTGTTACCACAAGCGGGACTCCCGACAGGGCCGCCTCAATCATCACAGTGTTCAGACCATGATATTGATAGAAGGGATCCACAAAAACATCCAGGGATTGATAGAAATAAGCCAAGTTTTCTTGATTTAGCATTCCTAACATCACAACAGAAAATCCTTCCGCTCGTAAAGTTTGATAAAGAGGTTTTTGATTTCCATCCCCGGCAACGAGGAGAGTAACATCCCCAAATCTTTTCATAATAAGACGCATTGCCGTAGAAAGTTGAAGATGACCTTTAATAGCCTCTAAACGACCACCGCAACCCACGATAAAATTCCCAAGAGGTACATGATGTTGGGTTAAAAAGGCATTACGTACTTCCCGGCCCTCACGTTGTCGAAATAAATGTCGGTTCACACCATTGTAAATAAGTTCCACCCGCTCTGGTGGAATATGTTGAATATTTATTAAGTCATGTTTCGCTACATCGGATATCACAATATGATGAGGAACGGTAAGAAGCATATATTCCTCTAATGCTACCGCAGAGGAAAGTGCTTGCATACGCTTCATTACATTTGGACCTGGCATTTTATGTTTTAAATGAAAATTGTGTACAATATAATTTAATTCATTTCTAAACCAATCCAACATAGATCCATGCCAAGTAACAGCAAAAGGTACACCCAATTGAAAAATATTAGGTACTGCAGACCAGCTTTCACTATGAATAACATCAAATGGTTTTTTAGCATGAACAGCATGAAATGCAGCTTGGCAATTTTTAAGCCATTCCACACTGTATTCACCATCTTTTGTAGATGCAATTTGCTGTACTACAAGCAGTGCATTTTCATCATTGCAAAGTGTTGATAAATGTGTGTTGGGATCTGTACAATATCGTAATGTTTTTAATGCTTTTCTTTGAGAACCAGAAACGAAAACATGCACGTAATGACCTCGTGCTGCTAGTTGTGAATAGATATGAAAAGCATGAAACTGCATACCACCAGTGGCATGAAGAGGTGGAATCCATAAACGTGAGAAACCAGCAATTCTTAACATACCTTCTCTACTTCTTGTTTGCTCAACCGCAGCTGCAGTGGCTGCATATTGTTTATACATCTTAACAGTAGATTCCAGACAACTGGTATTAGTTTCATCAATATCTATAAAGAAAGATTCAGCTTCACTAAGCCCATAATGTCCACCAAAAATATTCATTCCATTCCATATACCACCTTCTCCTCTAAATGAAGAGCCTTCTTGAAGTTCATAGGAAAAAAAAGATCCAACATAAACACCGAAAAGGAATATTAATAAACCGCAGATAAATATTCTAAGCAAAGAAGAGAAGATTTGGTGTTTAATAAATAAAAGAGTCCTACGGTGTATATGAACTGGGCCCATATTCCTCTACTAATAATAGAACTAGAAGAAAAATAGAAAAAAAAAAAAAAAATAGCAAAAGTGCATTTAAAGAAAAAATAAAGAAAATGTTAACCTTTTAAAGCATAAAAAAACAAAAAATAAAAAATTATATCCTTTTTACAAGAAATTGTCAGTCATTATTTCTCCAAAAAAAGAAAAAAAAAAATCTATTTTTCGTATAGCAACAACACTAAGATTAAATATACTTTACAACACCCCACACCCACAACCCCCTTTTTTTTTTTTTTTACTTGGGATAATTCCATTCAATCACCGGCATAGGAACACGAGCTATGCGTCTTCTCTCCTGTCGCAACACTTTATCCATACAAGGAAAATCCATCTTGGATTTCTTTGCTCTAGACTCATCATCATCGTTATTATTACTATTATCATCTTCATTCGACTCCAGTTTCAAGTCATCCCGAGATAAAAAACGTTTATACACATAATATGACATGTCAGAATGTGTGGTATTAAACTGTAATACCGGAAACTCTTGAGGAACAGAAAGAGGCGAAGAAGAAACAGAAGGAAAGGAAGAAGCATCTTGTTGTTGTGGTGGTGATGATGATAATAATGTATTATTATCAATATTATTATTATTATTCTCTTCCACATGCTCTTTGCTTTGTGGAGGTGAAGAATTCATATTTTTCTCACTTACTACAAAGGCAGCACGATGACGATATGTACGGGTTATTTGAATTCTCTTGGAAACTGGTAAACCCTGCGGCAGTACAGTGTAGTAAGGAGAACTGCAACTTCTATCATCATTATCATCAGTGGTCCCTTCCTTTTCATTAACAGACACGCTGTTCATCTCTACATTGTTTTGCATTTTCCCAACATCATTACTATCCACAATAGTATTATTACTATTACTACTAGGAGTAGTATAAGCTATTCTTGTTGCTGCTGAAATAAGTGCACTACCAGATACGGGAAGAAAAGTTTTTGTTAGTCGCCACGATCCTCTTATATGTGTGTCTTCCTTTTTCTCTTCTGTTGCAGATTGAATGGCATTCACAGCAGCTGCAAGGGAATCACCCAGCAGTTTCCCAGAAGCCACAGCTTCTTGAAGTGAGAAAAACATCTGTTCTCGCACAGTAGGTGGATCTTCAACAGTTTTCTTCTTTTCAAGTGATAATGATGATGATATGCCCTTTCTTACGGAACAATTACGAGAATGTTTAAAAAAACTAGACGACGTCGTAGAGATAGTGCCGCAAATACAATGCCAAGAACCATCTTGTGTTATTTGAATACTTTGAGGGGAAACTATTTCTTTACTTCTTTGACTGCCCACACGCAATGATGATGATGTTGAAGAGGAGGAAGAGGAGGATAGGGTTGATACGGCTGTTGCTGATCCTAACAGTGGTGGAGTCGCTGCACTAGTAATAGTAGTAATAGTAGTAATAGTAGTAGTAGTAGCAATAGCGGTGGTTGACGGTAATAGGAGAGGTGGGGAAGAGTGAGGAGTTACGGTGTAACCACTCATTTGTGTGCCTTCCATCGGTAAAGTCTACTCTACTGAGTGCAGAAAAGAGAGAAAAAGAGAAAAGGAAGAAGAAAAGAAAAAAAATATGCATATGAAGAAACAATCAATAGAATAAAAAAACAAAATGAAAAATTAAACGGATATATATATATTGCATATTTGAATTCATTTTTTTTTTTTTTTTGTCAGAAGTACTCATAGCAACAAGGAAAGAAAGAGAAAAAAAAAAGAAAAACAAGAAACGTTGTTAGTTATTTCGCCGTCCATAGGGAATTCCAAAAATAACAACGTTTGCTATAATACATGAAAAAAAAAAACGAATTTCAGAGAGATCAAAATACATTTGTGCTATGCTCTGACTTTTGCAACACATAGAGGGCTTTTCCAACTGTCTCTACAACGGTATCGTGGAATGAGAGAACATCCAAAACATTAAGAAGATGATCTTTATCAAGCTTCCGTAACTCATCACGATATCTCGTCGGAAAATTACTGTGCATGGAATCACTCCTATCACGTAAAAATGTATCTTGTGCAGCTATGGAGACTATAAGTTTACTTAACACATCATGATGTTCTTGTATTTCCTCTTGCACACTTTGCGCAAGTTCTTGCATAGATCTTAACGCTGTATCATATTTTGGGGTTCGTAGAGATGCAGTAGCCACATCAAGGCGGTGGGCAAGTTCACGCTTCATGCGATCTACATCCAGTTGATTTGTTTGTAATGCCGCTTGTACTTCCGCCTTTAGGGATTCATTTTCCACTTCAAATCGCATCAATCTACGACTTATCTTATCCCGTAAACTCTGAGCTTCTGTAACTTTCTCTTCCAGTTCTACTTTTTTCTCCTCCAGTAAACCACGTAATGTTGCATTTTCAACACGAAGCTCCTCCATTTGTCTTTGAGCATCTGCCTGCATTTTCGCCCGCATCGCCTCTAATGCCGCGTTAGGATCTTGACCCGATGATAATTGAATTCCATGAGCCTGTAAAGCCTTAAAGGCATCATTCAATTGCTGCTGTCGTCGATTCACCTCTCGTACCTGCGTACGCACAACATGCATAACCAGTAAATGATAATCCGGCAAAAGCGCATCACGTCCTTTTTCTTCTTCTTCCATGAGAACTGATCGGGCTGCCTCCTCTGCGGCCGCTAGTGTGTACAGGGCGGTTGCGTCCCCCGCCCCTTTGGTGCTACGCCGCGAGGAGACGGATCCCTTCCGGGTGCCCTTCCGGCCCTTCAGGGACTTGCGGCCCTTCGCCGACCCCTTCCGCCCGCCGCTGCGGGGCCGCCCCCGGCCGGAGACCCGCCGCGAGGAGGCCGCCGACGAACTGCGCGACCCCCCGCGCGAACGGGACGTACTCGCGGAGCGGGAGGCGCGGCGTTTCTGCGGGCTCTTCGAGCTGCTGGACGGGCGGCTGCTGGCGGGCGACGGGCGTTTGCCGCGGCGGCCCGGCGTGGAGGAGCGGGAGGTGCTGACCTTTCGCGGCTTTCGCGATTGAGACTTCCCGCGTGGTTTGGCAGCGGCCGTTGCTCCTCCTGTGGCTGCGGTGTGGGTGCTGGTAGCAGCAGCAGCGGCGACAGGCACTGTTGTGTTTGTTGTTGTTTTGGTTGTTGTTGTTGTTGTTGTTGTTGTTGTTGTTGGCGTCGTTGCGGCTGCAGGTGCTGCGGGGGCTGCAGGGCCAACGGGTGGACTGTTCACTTTATCACGTTTGTTTAAAATAAGTGGCAATTTCTGTACATTCTTATCTTTACTGTTTCGACTGTTGGATTTGTTTGGATCTGAGGGTCGTTTAGGGACTGCCATATTTGCACTTTGTGTACCGTCTGGTGTTGGAGTTAAGAAACCAACGGAACTCCCTCTTGGACTCGGCACAGATCCCTTTACGGAATCTTCCAATTCACTTGGCATTTTTTCTCTATTGTTCCACTGTCCAATGGTCGCGCCGTCTTCCATCCCCTTTTCTTTCCTTCCTTAAACCGATCTAGAGAGAAAAAGTTGAAGCATAATTATTGCAGAAAAAAAAGAAAAGAAGAATAAACATAGATGAATGAATGAATGAATGAGACATGAATAAGAAATCTGTATCCAATTTACTTAATTTTCTTTTTCTTTTTTTTTTGTGTGTGTATGATTATTGTTTTTTTTTTTTTTTTTTACTTTTATTATTCATCATTTTTTTTTTTCGGTTCAAAGAACCAGGAAAGGAGCAAAAAAAAAATATATATATATATGTATAAACTACACATACCATAATAATAATAATAATTAACAGTGATTCCATGTAATTCGATATAAGAATTCTGAGATCCTCTCCTTAAGCCGGCGCTTGTGGAGAAACAAATCGTACCGCAGCAAGAGCACGCATCGTAACAGTGTCAGAACCCTCTGCAAATAGCAACATACCAACACTATCCGCAATATCACTACTATTGTTACCAACAATTTCTTCTACTTCTTCTTGAGGGGGAGTATTATTATTATTATTATTATTATTATTATTGTTAGTAGTAACAGAAGAAGAAGAAACATCAATAATAACATTCCTCTTTTGAGTGTCAACAGCAGTAGTTTTCATTAAAAGTGTTGTCTCCATTTTTCGTTCTACAACTCCTCGTAAAAGCAGCAAAAAGGATCTTGTTATTCCTTTACTTCGTCGTACTCTCGCTATCATCCACGGTAACAGGTTATCCAGTGATCTATACAAAGCCAGCAGAACACAAAGTCGCACATCCTCATCTGTGATATCGCAGAAAGAACCTGCCCGTTCAAGAGCTTCTCTTTGCCGCCGCAGTAAACGCTTTAAAGCTGTAATCGCCAATGCAAGAGGTTTTAAAATTATACGCATATGCGGCCGCATGAAATGGGCATTTTCCACCATTTTATGTAGTACAAAACGTGACCAGAGAAGACTCATCTCATATAATGTTTGTACAACTCGTGCCTTTGAATTAATGCGTCGACAAAAGACAGTGAGTGGGGCACGTAAACAAATAATACCCACCAATCGCAATGAAGAATGCAACAGTTCATTCCCTGTTCTCGGACGTACGGCAATAGATGGAAGAAGAGATGCCAATCGTGCCCATTCCACACTAAACTCTAATGTCTGTGGATTCCACAATAATCCACACCATGGTATACATTTAGTATTCGTACATTGTAGTTTATTCCACTGACAGGCAAATCCCACTTCGGGCCATCCTGTGCGAAGAGCAGCATCACAACGTAAAGCGGCTATAGATGAAAGTGTTACTACTAAAACATCATCCACACGTCTTAGTAATAGTGAAGGTTCTTCATGTTCAGAAAGAATCTTTGATAACGATACATCCACAGTCTCTAGAAGAGTATTACAGAGAAACATCGCTACTGCTGAACCTTGTGTAATGCCCAAGTTTTGTGTATATAATTTACCATCAATCATTACAGGATGAGATTGTAAATGTTGTTTTAACACTGTCCGTATCTCATCACCACGGATTACAGAATCCGAAGAAGGTGCAATCTCTTCATATAGAATCCATCCTTTAGGAATACCAGGAAGTGTACCCTTCTCTACATGATGACTAGGCACCGTCTGAAGACGTGTAAATTGGCGTAATGGTACTTCATAATAGTTACTAATATCTTCTCCTAACCTAGGGAGTGAATTTTCTGTATATTCATGAGATACACTTCGTCTATTCATACAATCATTATTACTAGAGGAAGATGGTGCAATAGCCGTTAACCACAATGTATTGTATAATTCATGTTTAATAAGATCTTCTACTACATTCATTATGGCCTTTTGTGGAAGGCGATCATAACACCGCACCGCATCTCCGCGAACCATTGTTACTACAACTCTTTCCATTGGTGCCTTCCATGAAATGTCATTATTAGGCATTAATAAAGGAGAAGAACAAAAATGTCGTGCTCCTTCAACAAAGGAACGTATATCTGCGTATTCATTTTGATGCGATACGTTAGTGAATTTCACTAGAGTGGATCCTTCCTGAGACTCTTCTATACCTGCAAGGAGACAACGTAAAGATTCTCGTAGAATAGATGAGTTTGGAGACTTGATAGCCATATTACTTGTTGTCGTTGTTGTTGTTGTTTTTGTTTTTGTTTTTGTTTTTCTCGCAGTGCTTTCAAATAATGGTGAATGCACACAAGTTATCATTTTCGATAAAGTACGTAGTTTACCAAAGCGAACACGTGCGATGGGACGTAGTTTATGACGATCCAAGAGAAATCGAATAGAAGAATACACCAGAGATATATCACTATTAGTAGTATTAGTAGTATTAGTAGTAATTTTATTAAAATGATGCGTATAATCATTTATTTGTTGAATATCTCTTTTAGGCCAAATCATTTCTTCTTTGGTGATCCGCTTCAATGACATGGGTGGTAACATCACTTGTTGATTGCCTTTACACTCCCCAATATTTCCTTTTCTGCGTGAAAGGCATACTTGCCTCAGTTCACGAGAGACCAGACGTGTCCATACCGGTTTAGGAATAAAAGCAAATCTATTTGGATTTTTAGAGGACCACGTAATGTGAAATGATGAACGTAAGAGAAAAGGCACAACGTGTTGAAAGAGAAAGAATACTAATTGTAGAAAGATTCGTTGTTGAATCATCGAACGACGTTTGGGTGTAAATCCTTTCGTATAGAACCCACGTAACCATGGAATATGAGAAACTGTTATTTTATGTAGAAAATGAGAAAGTGGAAATATTTCCTGTCTCCCACATTTAAGCCAATCTAATATGATGGGAGAAAACTCTGTTAATATGATGGAACCTCCCCAAAAGTTTATTCGCTCCGTTGAGTGAGGTGCACACCAACGCATATTTTCAAATAGAGTTTGTAAATAGGATACAATGATAGCCTCTGGTGTTGTTAGTTCAGATACCGCAACAGTGGTGGGTTTCACGGACTCCGTGCGTCGACGACAGCGACGATTATTATTATTATTATTATTATTATTATTATTATTATTATTATTATGATTATTATTACAGCAAATAGTACGACTTCGTTCTTCTAAAAATCCAACATGTTTAATGGCAGCTCCTCGAAGGTTTAGACGACACACACTACCCAAAACACAGTGAAGTACATGTGTTAAGTGTTCTTCTACACTATTCTTATTCGTAGCTCCAATAGATTCCACAGATAATGTGTACGGAAATACAAAATGTACTAATTGTTTGGCGGCTATCAATGCATTACAACCTTCTGAGCATCGTATCTCTTTATTTCCACTAACAAGTGAACAACGAGTTGCCAAATGAACCTTACCCCTATTATTATTATTATTATTATTATTATTATTATTATTATTATTATTATTATTATTATTATTATTATTATGATAGTATTCCCTCCATAAACCTTCCATTAATGGAGAGATGGTATCGTTGGTCTCTGCAAAGGTCCGTTGTGGTGCTTCTCCAATCAATGGTAAACGAGAAACATTCAATTGATACAAGGATGGTAATAACACGGAACTCTTATTATGTTGAGGTTGTTTATTTATGAAAGAACTCTCACGCCGTATAATTACTTTACGAGTTCCCATCTTCTCTGCCCGACGGTGATGTTTCACTCCACGTGGAATGGCATTCTTTAAAGGAGGACCAAACACTTGTAATCCACCAGCAGTGGGTTGAAACTGCACAATCATTGGACAATAACGCGCTATAAAATTCACAGCAGTTGTTCCCATCTGTGTAAAGAAGGAATCCAATAATGGATGTGCAAGTACGGATAATGTGAGAGGTCTTCCATGTAGAGATGTGGATAAAGGTCGCAATCGTGTATCATTTGCAATTGTTAATGCCTTTAGAGTTCCTTTTCCTTTTTCTTTTTCTGCCGTTGATGTTAAGGTGGGAGGAGGTGGAGGAGGTGGGGCACTGAGAGAGATATAGACAATCACTACAAAGTCTCCTGTGGGTTGTAGAAAGAGAATCTTCTCACTAGTGGGTTGTGCCGTAGTGGAAAGGAGAGAAGTTTCAAACCGTAACTGCAGAGAGAATAGCCGCTGCACAAATTCCTTTAGTGAATATGGTCCATTGTAACCAGGAATAGAAGGAAACGTTGAAGACATTTTCTTCTTCTTTTTCTTTTCTCTTTAATATATATATATATATATGTATGCTTTGATTCTGATCTCTCTCTCTCTCTCTTTATTTCTTGTGTCTGCAAGGCAGTATAAAAAATACATAATAATAAAAAAAAGTACAATAAAAGAGAGGTAAAGAAAAAAAATAGTTTCTATAAATAGCAGTAACAAGGAGCACAAAAAACACATACATATAAATATAGAGAGAGAAGGAGAAAGAGAAAGAAAACAACAGTAACGATAGAATTGATGACCGTAATCCGAAACGATACAATACAACCACATTGTGATATCAGATTGCAAATGAAACTATATATATATATATATATATATATATATATATATATATANAGAGAGAGAGAGAGAGGGAGAGAGACAAAAAAAAAAGAGGAGAAGAGTACCTCAAATAATGGAGAGGTATTATATGAAATACACTAAACCCCACAATCACTAATCACCACAGATACTTCCCTCTGTCTTTTTCCAAGTTTACTACAGCCAAGAATGAGTAGATTTAACATATACGAAGCAAAGATTCCAGCTACAAATAAAAATAATAAAACCGTTTCTCCTGTTGGTATGAGTCGCAATGCATCTGTAGCCCCTCTTACCGATGGAGAAGGTAGAAAACGAAAGAGAGCCACATCTGCTGGAATGATTTCAACAAGACCCCAATGAGGTTCTATTACTTCATAATTCACTAATTGTCCCTCCATTGAAAAAGAAATAGAATGATTAAAAGAACCACCAAGTTCCTCATAAACAGCAGTAGTAAATCTATTTATAGTTTTATTTGGTGTATTCATTCCAGGATAGACGATATCTGTAGTCGTCAGTACCCGTGTACCCATAAAGGTACTATTATCACGTCGATCAATAAGAAAAAGTCCTGTAGTTCCAAGACGAGTACTGGCATTTAAGAATTCCGGTAAAAAACTCATAGCGAGATCTACAATAGCAGCCGCACGTGGTCCATTTTTATTAAAATTATTTAACAATGATGGTTGAATAAAACTAAATGCGCTTATTTGAGTATTACTAATGGGATCTACTAAAACATAAGGCTTTGTCCATTCTCCACTAATGGAGGTGATATTTTGAACTCGATTCTTCACAAACTCACCTCGTGGAGTCTCATTAAATCGTGTGGTGTTTACATTATTACTTTCCGAGAGTGAAACACCATCAAAGGAAATTTCCATACCATCAGAATTAGTATAAAAACATCTTAATTGATCTTTTAATTTAACATTTAAAAAACATCCACAGGCTCCCCAAACATTTTCCATAGTAGTAGTAGTAGTCGTAGTATTCGTAAGTTGATAGGCCACATATAAAGAGTTAATATGAGAACCAGATGTTCTTTGCATAACACCTAAAGCCTCAAGAAAACGTGAATTATGTTTTTCATTTGCCGCCAATTCACATTCAACTCCACTTTCGTAATTAAGCATCGTCGCAGCTGCAAGACGTTCATGTTCAGTGAGAAGTGAACGTAAAGAGGCATGTACTTCCGCTGCGGATAACACAAGTGGAGAACGTGCGAAAAGCATCCATGTATCCATAAGTGTTAATGATTGATAAACAAGACCATTTTCAAAAAAGGAACCATTTTGTAAAAGTTTACCACCATGTTGACGAAGAATAGTAGAAGCCATTGTATTAATACGTTCACGAGGTGTAGCTGTAGAAGGAAAAGGAGTTACACCAAGTAAATCTGTCTCTATAGTATCTACTACAAATTGTCCTCCCTCTTCTTGTAAATAACGTGTATCGACTAACACCACCTCTGTGTTGGTTGCAGGGACACTAATGGCTTCTGCTAAACTCGATAGCGATACTTCCACTCCCGCAACGGCCGTACATTTACCCGTAATAGAATCAAAGTGAATAGGCAACACAAAGGTCATAACATATAAGGTTTGATTGTAAAATCGATCTTGATATTTATTAGGACGTTGCCATACACCTCGTTCACGGTCTTTAGGTGTTAACTTCTGTGCCTCACGTACAAAGTCAAGATGTTCCACAAATCCATCATCACTTGTGTAGAGAATATTAGAGACGTTTGTGCCGTTAAATCCTGTTAATCGTCCTGTAGGATCCACATAGGCACATAATGTGGAAAACTGTGCGTTATTACGGGTATCGGCACTGCCTGGTTCCATACATCCAACCTGTCCCCACCGCTTAATTTCTGATGCGTTTTCTTCATTTAAAGTAAGTAAAGATGATATCATCTCTGTTGAAGATGATGATGATGATGATAATGAATATGAAGATGATGAATATGATGATGATGGAGTATTAGTAGTAGTATTAGAAGAAGAATTGGTGAGATGACTTGGAATCTCGTATAGTACAAAGGCATGACGAATTCTTGATCCCATGGCAATTTCATAACTATATAATAAATTTAAAAAGGCACTTCCACGCAGTGTGTTAATATCATATCCACTGATATTTCGGAATTGATAAGACCATGCAATCATTTTAGCAACATTTACAAAACTTTCAAGATCATGTGAGAAGGAGACAGCACTACTTCGAAGATCATCACTGGTTTCTAATCCTGGATGACTTGAGAGAGCATAGTGTACAGCCTTTACTACTATCACCTGTGAATATTTAAAAAATAATAATAAAATAGCGGATGTTAAGAGAAATCCCATTATTCTTGGATGTTTTGTAAATAATTGAAAAACACCTGCAAAGTAGAGAATAATTCGTCCTCCAAAGTCATCATCTCTTATTAATGCCGTATCTACATAACAATCATCATCTTCATAGATAGATCCCTTCATAATGGGATATACATCACCCATTCTCCTACGTACAGGCATTGGTGAGGATAATAATCCATTTGCAGGAAATGGGACAGTCTTGTCATCAGGACTTAACATCTGGTCACTTATACGATAATAATTATACTATAAATAAATAAATAAATAAATAAACAAAAGAAACAATAAGGACTCCATAATAATAATAATAATAATAATAATAATAATAATAATAATAATAACCATCATCATCATAATAGTAACAATAATAAAGAAAAAAAAAAAGATGAAGAAGTGATTATTTCACATAAGCAAAGACATATACTGACGTAACTCGGCAACAATTTCAAAGCAACTCTTCAGTGGAGCGTAATTGTAAAACACCATTCCACCCACTCGACCATCTTGTTCAGTTACACAAAGCCAAGTAGCTCCATGTATGGATGTCCAAACCTCAATTACCCCATCAGATAGATTTGAATGGCAAACCAAAGCATTATTATTATTATTATTATTATTATTATTATTATTATTATTATTATCAGTATTCCCTTCATGTATGAGTGAAGTGTAGGGAGGTGATCGCTTTCTATGATTATCCATTCCATCTTCCTTTTGATTAACATCTGATATCCGTTGAATGAGTGTACGCATTATGGATGACATTAAGAGATGAACCACTCGAGGGTATTCACGCATGGGTGAACCCGCAATCATTCCATTATACCATACAGTCCATTGAAACGTTAATTTTGAATCTCGTAATTTTGGAAAACTTGGAGGGGCACTACTAAAGAATGAACCCATAGTATTCGTAGTATTCGTATTAGTAGTAGTATTATTATTAGTAAAAGAAAAAGATGAAGAATCTCCTCCACTACTATGAATAGGAGGTATCATACAAGGACCTAATTTCATTCCTTGGATCTCAACAGATCCAATATTCCCTCCTTCACGAATAAAGGCACAACTGCCAGTTGCCAAATATTCCGCAATATCATCTGTGATGACTCGACAGGTGAGATGCATAATATCAAGTGTAGAAGAGGAGAGTAAATGATAATTCACGAGTAAAATAAAAATAACACCTGATGAACGACAGACACAGCAATGGAAAGTCTCATTATCTACAAGTGTAGTAAAATCTAATGCATCCATTGTCTCTATCAATAATAAAGAAATAAACTGTGATACAAGTTTATGAGAGGCATTGGAAACAATTACTTTCAATGTCTCTTCTGCAAATACAATATATTTACAGCTTGTCCATACAAGTCGTTCTTCAGCAGTTTTATTTAACTCGGATACATTAATAGAAGCGACCACACCTAGATACTCTTGACCCCAACCAGTTGTACAAGATTTCTTGTTACTATTACCACTATTACTATTACTAGTATTACTAATGCCTCCATTCACACTATTACTCTGTGATATTTCTGTTAAAAAGAGTGATAACTGACGATAGACTAAACTGTGGCACATAAATTGAACGGCTTGTGTTGATGGACGAATAAAAACAGGAAAGGCGAGAAGACTTTCGGCATTCGCCACAGCCGCCCAACGACGTTTACACCGTCGTACATTAGCCATTCTACTACTACCACTGTTATTATTATTATTATTATTATTATTATTTCTACTTCCTCCTAGTGTTGATGGGGAAGAAGAAGAAGATGTATGTGTAGATAAGAACGAACATACGGACATGTCTACAGCTTGACGAATATCCAACAAGAATACACGTGTTTGTAGAAAGAGTGCAAACTTCTCAAAGAAATCCTTAAGAGATGCCCGGGCCAAACGTATTTCTTCCGCTGTGTGGGATCCATCTGTTGAAATCAACGCCTCTACGGTTGAACGGCCGCATCTTAAGATGAAAGTATCAAATCCAATTCGTAAGATTGGCACCACAGCTGAGCTATCATACACGGCAGTGACTTCCACCACTATCCAAAGATCCGGAAATGGGCAACAGAGTGAAATAATACCATCACTTGTTCGAATCTCATTTACAGGAACTAAAGCCGCAAACCGTTCTGCTAAACAGGAGAGTCCTATACAAAAACCAACATGACTCATTTGTACACTTTCCGGAATATGTGGAGGGAAAAAATAGAGAATATTATCCATTGCTCGTTCCTCTTTCCATCCAGAGAGAACAGGAGAGTAAATACAAAAACTCTTAAGACATGAATTGCAATTATCATTTCTATTACTGCTATTATCATTGTTGTTACTATTGTTGTTATTGTTGTTGGCTAACCCTCCAGAAGAGGAGGAAGCAGAGTTTGTGCTAGTATCGCACATCTTCTTCTTCTAACGCCACACACCTTTCCTTCATATATATAAAACGGATATGTATAATAAACAAAAAGGACAAACAAGAATAGAAGTAAAACATATATACATATATTAATGAAATAAATGCAAAAAAAATAAATAAATAACAAAGAATAATAATCAAAACAAAGCAAAAAAAAAGGAGAGAAATACTTTTTTTTTTCTTTTTTCATCAACTTGATAAAAACCAAATCGCTATCCATTCTGGTCTTTATAAGAGAGTTGAGTTTCATACCTCTGCAAATGTCATTTACGTCTGTATAACCCCCACATCTCATCAACACAGCTATTTCTTCTCTCCTCCTCTTGAGGCCACCACATCAAACTCCTTCCACGCATCCATCAACTTCTCTACATTCCCATTCACAGCATCCCGCAGGAGCGATGGACCACTCTGTTGCAACACTCGCTCCACTCCTCTGCGCAGTTCCACGCGGGCGGCGGGATGTGATTTATTCCCTTTACCCTCTTCCTCTTCTTTTTCTCTGATGGTTGCCCAATCTACATAAGTCTCCTCTGGCACCTCCACTAGGGCGGGCGGCGGCGGTGGGGGAATGCGGGAGGCGCAGAGTTCCATCACAGCGCGAAAGGCCAGCGGCTCATACTGCGCTAATGTTTGTTGCGTGTGTGGGAGGAGAATCATGTTTTGTCGTGCCAACTCATTGCGGAGTTGTGGCCATCCGGAGCCGTGCTCACGGGCCGCACTGTCTACATTCTTTCGCACAATCGCACGGTTCCAGTGGGATTGCTGCTCCACACGATAACGGGTTTGTGTGCGCATGAGAAAATAAAGACGTTTCAATCCAACTTTACGCTCCAGTCGGGCTCTTCCACGGAGCATGCTGCGAATACGGTCAAGCTCAAGTGCCGCTCTGTAATTAAGTACAACATTCGTGCAACGCAACATAATGTCTTTTCTTTTTTTCTTCTTCTTCTTCTTTTTCTCTTTATTTAGTTATGGATGTTTCCTTGATTAGTTCGTTTGGTTGGTTGGTGGATTTACTCAAAGGTTCACACACAGAAAGGGAAACTGTTTATCCAATTCCCCCCTCTGCAGACAGTGAAAGAGGTTATCGTAAATACCAGTGTGTTGTGTGATGTCAGTAGACTACACTACACTACACACAGCTACTGTGTTCCCAACCACCTAATATATATATATATATCTATATATAAATATATATATAGATATATATCCCTCTGGTCCAGTAATCTGGTCTAGGGTAACACGTTTCTATTTTGAGAAGTAATTTAATTACAACCATAGAAAGAATAGAAAGAAAGAAAAAGAAAAAAAAATCATAAGTTTTTCAGCTACATAATTAAATTGCGTGTATAAAAGGTAAACACGTCTTTACAAAGTGAAGGAAAAAAAAAAAGAAACACACAAAAGAGAAAGAATTAAATTTTAGAAACAATAAAAAAAACAAAAGGAGAAAAAAAAATACGGCGGAGCAAAGTACGAAACGCACTTCAACGGAAGTTGAGATAGACGCGTAACGGTGATCCTCATAGTTACACTCAAACGTCTTGCTCATCAAAATACCACACATACTCTCACACACTCTTCCTCTCCCTGACCAAAAGAATCTTTTTTTTTTTTTTTCTTTTCCTCTTTTACGCCTCTTCCTGGTCCTGGATGTTGAAGTACTTGAGCTGGTACATATCCTTACCCTTGGCAAGAATACGGATCCAGTCACGGAGATCCTTCTTCTTAAGGAACTTCTTCGTGAGGTACTTGAAGTACTTCTTGCGGTATGCCATCGTTGTGGTGATGGCGAGTGTGTTGTCGCGCATGCTGATACGCACCTTCTCTGTCAGCTTTCCCTTGCGGCCGTTGAGCTTCACATTATCTTGGAAGTACTGCTCGAAGTTGCTGAGGATCTCCTCGCTGAAGATACCGTCGTTGGCGGGGATGCTGCAGTCAATCTTGAACACCTTCTTCCCCTTTGACAGCTGCTTCTGACGGATGAAGCCACGGGAGCCAACCTTTGCGCGAACTGCAACCATTTTTTTTTTTTTTTTCTTTTTGTTTGTGTGTTGCTGCTGTTACCTGTCTGTAACTATCTCGCCTTGCTCTACCTCTTTTCATTTGTAGTTAATAGTTTAAAAAAAAAAAAGAGAAATAAGTGAGAACAGTTTAAGCACATTACAAAAAAGTAAGAAGGAAAACTAAAATAGGAAAGGAGCTCTTCTGAACACCTCCATCAATAAAAAAGAATATATATATGTATATATGTATGTATATGTATGTATGTCAAATGGATTTCTTTTTTTCTTTTTCTTGCCTCGTCTTTCTTGTGCATCACATCTTTCACAGCCAATAATACCTCTCTTACAAACAAACAAACAAACAAACACGCAAAAACAAAACAACAAATAGGGAACATCTTTTTCTGCAAATTCTTTTTAAAATAAAAATAAAAAAACAGAAACCCTCGTTTCGCCTCATTCCTCTCATTTTTTTTTTTCTCTTTTCTCACACTTCTTCTGTTCTTTTTTTTTTTTTTCATTCTTCTTATCGCATTCAGCACGTTTTCTCATTTTCTCTTCTTCATGAAGAAGAAGAAGGAGGAGAGAGTTCTTCTTTTTCTTCTCTCCATCCCTTATTACTACACACAAGCATTTTCCTTAGACAATCTCCGGATCACGTTGTTTCAATTATTATCATCTCCATCTGTGGAGAGGACTGGATCAGCCATGAGTGTTTCCTCCTCCACAATTTCCTGATTAGTAGTAACATCCACTTCATCCACTCCTTCTGTTGTGCCTGTAGTAACATCTTCAGCCGCCACACTGCGCCAGATACGTTCCAGTTCTGCCTCATCCATACCACTCTGAGTTGTGGATGATTTCTTATGCCCTGAGATGAGTCCACTGGGGTTGGGGTGATGTCCGGGTTGAATAAACCATCGGTAGTACTCATCATCATATATCTTCTCCTCTTGTGTGGCGATCTCCGCCTTGTAGGCCAATTTCCCTTCACTTGCATTCCGGCGAAGATTACGTGCCCATGGCTCCACATTTGTTCCCGCCTCCTCCAGTGGTGTGAAGAGACGTTGTTGCAATAATGCATTATCCTCTTCCTCACCGCTCACACCCTCGCAGGCCTCACGCGAGGGCCAATAGTTGTGTTCCCCGCGGCCCGCCTCATCGTACACCGCCTGCACAGCCGTGCGGTACTGCGCCTCGTAGTGTTCGAGTGAACCCGCCGTGTGTCCATCGCGGCGCCACGACGAGGCCTCATCGCCCCACGGATGACGGGCCATTTCGTAAAAGTTCACATTCGTCGGAACGTGCGCGTTGGAGGTGAGTGGGGGGGCCAGTGGGGCACCGGTGCTGCCATCACACTCGCCGAGTCCCCGCACAACTTCCGCACCGCCAGCATCATCCACCATGAAAGGGAGACGATCGGCGGTGGAGCACTGCAGAGAGACATGCAGCGGCACAATAGCGTCCACATCATATGAGAGTGGTGTACGTAATCGCAAGATCTCATTATCGGAGATATCTTGTAATGTACGGGGAAACCAGCGTGGACGAAGACGGAATGTGTGTCCATCTAGGGTAACATCTCGTTCAAAGACACTTTCAAAGTCTGGTAGTGGTCGAGTTGGGAGATGTGTTTTGTGAATATTGCGTCTACGCTCCTCACGAATCTCCTCCCATTGTTCTGCAGACTTATCAGTGTGAACACCAACATTGTAAAAGTCTGGACGACGCAACAATCGAGAAAAGTATTTAAATTCTACTGCAAGAGTCTCTGCAAGGGGCATCACACGCTCTGCTGAACCATCCCCACGTACTTCTGCTAACAGTTCAAAAGTTGCCCGTAATGCAAAAGGTGATTGAAGCAACATTTGATGTTTCACCGCATACGCCCATTCAGAAAAGTAGAGTGTATTGCGTTTTACTATAAAATAAATAGGTGGATATTTCAAACGTGATTGTGGATCTTCAATACCTGGATCAGCGTGAAGTACCTGCATAAGTTCTTCATCATTATAGACAGGACATGTATCTAATGTTGGTAAATACCAACCTAATTCAATGTCACGATCTGTAGGCATTTCGAGAGAAGTAAGTATTTGTCGCTTCAGTGAATCAAGAAGTGTTGTGGAATGAAACTCCTCCAGATTATTATTACTATCATTATTATTATTATTAGAATTAGAATTGGAATTTTGTTTCTGATCCTTTAAAAAGGTAAAATCAAATGAAACAAGTTTTCCTTCACACCCTTCAAGTCGAGCATACACATGACGTGGATGAGGAGCTTCTTGTAGACTGCGATAAGCATAATACTCCTTTTGTCTTTGTCGATTCCATTTAGCAACTTTCTCCGCATCTCGGTGAACTACAACATCTACAGAACCATGTCGTTCTAATACATAGGCATTAAATACTTCAGATGCATGTTGAAGTGCCACTTCATCCTCTGGTGGTGTGATATCCCATGGAGAGAGTGTATACCGCAGACGATGTTCCTCTAACTTCTGTAACCCTGCGGCGACATCTTCTAAAGTGTATGGTGTACATTTGGAATCATCGTATGTATTATGTTCGGCTGTAAGAGGCAATTGTTCAATCTCACTAAGAGTATCCATAATGTGTTTAACAGATGGTTGATCCGCAAATGCATCCTCCACCCAACGAGCTCGAGTGGGTGAAAGAGCAGCTCGTTCCATAGCGGAGGAATGTGCCTCTCGCATTTTAAAGCATGTATCTAAGAGATGACCTAATTGCCAGGCAATAGCATCATTATGCATATGTTCAGAGTTATCAAACCATTCTTTAATATAATAACTCATATCTGGTATAGTGGTAAAGAGATCTGTCCAACCAAGTCGAAGGGCATCTCCAGCAAAGAGAGAAGTACCTGTTAACATGACAAACTCTGCAAGTCCAGGATACTTTAATGAAGTTTCTGTTCGTGCAAGAAGTCGAGTAAGACCTCCATATGGGGTAACTCCCAAATTAGGACCATCAAATATAAACTCTGTTGAATCTTTAAGAGCACAGTATTTCGCATAAAGTGAAACTCCACATCCAGTTCCCCGACACTTTCCATTTGTAAGTGTCATTAAAGGTCTGGGAGCATTATATACTCGCCAGATAAGTGATGCATGTTGACGTAAAGTATCATCTACTCGATCTTCATAACGTGCCGCATCTCGTAATAACATCTCCACTTCACGTTCTTGAGATTTAGTTAAAGTAGATGTGGAAGGAGAACCCGAAGAAGAAGAAGAAGTTGTTGTTTTTCCTGAAGTTTCAGTACTCTTATCAAGAATAGCACGTGCCTGATTTCGTAGAATGGTTGCCATTTGTAAATCAAATCCAAGCATCTCAAAATTCAAACCACCACAAAAATAATTTGTGAGTCCAGATTGTGCCGCTTCTAAAACGGTTAATTTTGAGTAAACCGCATTGGTTGCCTTATCAATTTCCGTAGCCAATTCACTAGCCGTCTTTGCACTGAGAGCCTGATGTGTTTTTGGTTCATTTATCATAATTGTTTTTGAAAAACGTCCATCATTTCCGGTAATCGTTCGATCTGCATTCAATGGTCTTGACATGGCCTGCATCATCTTTTGATCAAACTCCCCGAGAAAAGGGGTATTCACACCAGGCACTAATCCATCCGTGTGTCCACGGTTATCCACTTTAAAGTATCCATTACCTTTGGTATCACTGTGTCGCATGAGTGGACCGAGTAGACTCTGCGAGGGTAATACCGACAAGTCAATACTTCCCTCACCAGGGCGTCGTTTAGAAAACATTTTATTCCAATGCTCTGGGTGTGAAAACTCACGACGGTTGGGATCAAAATTGGTAGCGAGATCAGGATGGGAAGTGAGTGAAGGATCCTGTTCTGTAAACCAGGATGATTGTGAACTACCATTATTATTATTATTATCACTATTGGTAAGAGTTGGATGTAAATTATCATGAAAGTCAAAGGCCACACGTTGATGACGGTGTGGTAAACGTGCCTGTCCTTGTTCCTTACCCCAATGCATATAATCAATATAGTCTTTTCTCACTCGAAACCGTTGGTGGGTATTATAGTGAGTGAGAAACTGTATACCAGACTGTCGATTAGGGTGATTTGCATAGCGTTGATAAAAACGAAACTCAATGGGTGTTGCCAATGGTCGGTACTCACGTACATCAAGTGTCTTAATACCACGTTTTGATGTTACGCAGACAATTGAGTATGGAGTATTATTATTATTAGTATTAGTAGTATTAATAGTATTAATATTAGTAATAAGAAGTGGAGGAGGAGGACCCGCCTGCAGTATTCTTCGTCGAAGCATCTTTACAAGCGTTTAGATACTCTTCACCACTAACACCAGATATCTACTACTATATTAACTACTATTACTACCACACTACTACAACTACAAATAATAACAACTGCTAATGTTGTTACTTCGCCTTTCTTTCTTTCTTTCTTTCTTTGGAGTTACCACTATTTTATTACTGGTACTCTATCTTCTTTTCTTTTTTCTTTTTTTTTTTGCTAAGGAATGTTAATAATGTGTTTATACTACTGCAGATAGCAGCAGCTTTCCAAAAAAGAAAAAAAAAAAACACGATACCTGTGGTGTACAGACTTTTGTTTTTTCTCTCTGAGAGAAAAAAAGAAAAGTACACGAAATGCAAAACAAGGACTACAAAATAGATAAATATATATATAATTTTATCCTTCTCTTCCTTCGTCCCCGTGTGTACTACCCCTCAAAAAAAAAGAAAAAGGTTAGAAAAGCAAAAAAAAAGAGATAAATATGGAGAGAAATACATAAAAAAATGAAAATATGATGTAAAAAAGAAATAAGAGGAGAAAATAATTCTCTTCTTTAAATAAAGTTAATTAAAAAGAAAAGAAGCAAATATTTTTTGATTCTTGTGTGATTCACAGTATTTGAATATGTGATAACTGTAAAAGAAAAAAAAAAAGAGGTGGGAAAACACGTTACACAAAAACCCACACACACACACACAAATAAGAGAAAAATGTACGAGAGAAGAGAAAATTAATTGACTCTTCAATCTATAGAAACAAACAGATAGAAAGAGAAAAAGGAAAAAAAAGATAAAAAGGAAAAAAAAAAAACCGCTAGAGAGTTTTTCAGTGACTTCTATACAGCAGCACTAACAATAAAAATAATAATAATAATAATAATAATAATAATAATAATAAAAAGAAAAAAAAAGAGAAAAACGTCCATAATAATCAAAAAAAAAGTAGTAGTGTCCATTCACAGAAATCAAACACACCACTTCAACTCATTTTCTCTTCCTTACTTTGTTTTCAATGTTTCACCCCTCTCTCTCTCCTCTCTCTCATTTCCTTCACTCTTCTTTTTTTTTTCTTTTTTCTTCATTTCTCTTTCTCTTTCTTTCCCTCTTCTTCTTTTTCCCTCTTCTTCTTGCCCTAACCTACAACTTTACCACCTTTCCGCGATTCTTAAAGACACTCTGGTACATGTCCCATTCCCTGTTCATAAACACACACAATTCTACATGTTTATCCCGCCGCAGTAAATACTCCCGATCAAACACATGCAATTGCTCAAACGCCATTGTAAGAGCCGATTGTGTGATGGGTGGGAGTTGATTATATAAAGGCCCAGCCGTTGTTCCATTCGAAATAGGTGCCAATCGCAACACATCCCCTTCACTCACCACAAACTCATGTAAAGTATTGCGATAGGCACGAGAGAGTTCCAATGCGGCTTCCCGCTCTGACCACACACCCTCACGGAAGTCGGGTCCAATCACATGAATGACATTCTTATCTTCTGCATATTTAAACCACTTGGCATCACACACACGAGAGATGGCACGCACCACATCATCTGGAAACTGTCCTTGCAGTCCAAGCCAATTGTAAATAGCCCCGGAAGCCCCTTTGGCGCCTTCTGTGGTTGTGAAGATGTGTTTTAAATCGGCGGTGTCCACAATCACGGTATTCTCATCCGGCTCGGAGGCCACACGTTTAACACCTCCCTGCAGTGTCATTTGAGTGCCAAGTACACCGTAAGGGGCGATGATGACTTTACGCAGGAATTGTTCCTGCGGTGGGACGTAGTGCTGAGCCACGTAATATTGTCTTAACAACGCAGCCATGGCGCCCATCCCAACAAGCACACGAATCCACGGGAACGGCTTGATAAGATTCACACCAAAGAGCAGCCGCGGTGCACGTTTGCGGCCATCGCGACTCACCGTCTCTTTGTACGACACCATCACTACACACTAAGAATATAGTGAAAGAACCGATCATAATAAAGAAAGAAGGAAAGAAAGAAAAAAAAAGGGGGTAAGGAAAAAGAAGGATATAGATGAGAAAGAAAAAAAAAGGAATGAAGGGATGAATAAATAAATGGAAAGAGAAGTGTGGGAAAAGAAGGAAATAAAGGAGGTGTGTGTAAACGAGGGAAAAGAAGAAAAGAAGAAAAGGAAAACAAAAAAGAGAAAATAAAATAACATCGTTCTGCATCAGCAATTATGTACGTATTTGTTTGTTTATTTCTGTTTGTGTGTGAACCACTTTCGCACACTTGTTTTGTTCGTTTTTTTTTTTTTTTTTCTTGTTGTCCGCACGCAGGAACAAAATCTCCCAGTATTAACCTCTACAAGCATCATATCATAAACGGAAAAAAAACAAAAAAAAAATGAAAACAGCAGAAATGTGCACACAAAATGCAAAAAAAAAAATCAATGCAAAAAAAAAAAAAATAAAAAAAACAAATAAAATAAAATCACTCACTCACTCATATACTATCATACAACCTATTCCATCTTTTTCATTCAGCTATATCCAGCTATGCATACAAACATCAAGCCACACACACACACACACACACAAAGCGGTTTATTCACAAACACATCAACCGAAATAGGAAGGACCACGTCCACCCCTTCCTGGCCCAAAACCCAATCCCCCAAAGGCCGGTCCACCCGGTGGAAGTAAAAGATCGGGATCGGGCTCACCTGGAAAGGTCCGCATGGGCTGTGGACGTCCTCCACGATAGGGGCCAGTATCTCCAGGAAACATTGGATTATATCGGGCCTGTGGGAGATCCACATTGTTAAAGGCTTGAGGACCCAGAAACATTCCACCAGCACTATTACTATTACCGACGGGTGGTGTGATGCCTCCACCTGGTAATAAATCTCTCTCGCCGTAGCGATATCCTGGAAGCCGCGGGACAATACCAGCAAAGAGGGATTCTCCGGCAGGAACGGGAATACGGTCTGGTGCCGCAATGTTAGATTCACGATGAACTACATCTCTCTCCTCAAGTACTTCTCTCTCAGACTCTCTGTGTGGTGGTGCAGTATTAGTATTATTATTAGTAGTATTGCTACTACCATTCCCCTCACTGGGGAATTCTGCAGAAAGACGATTAAAGAGTGCTAGTCGTAGTCGTTTAACAGCATCCTCTGCAGTTTCTGTAGTCCACTCACTCACATTCTTCATAATAGAGAGAAGCGGCTCCTCCCCTGTGGAAAGGGAAATACTTACAGGCTGCGTTGATACCCCAGTCTCTGTGCGTTGGGCAATTAAGACCACATGCGAATCATCCATTGGGACCCATTTAAACTTCACTGCATTGTCATTTGTGTGATCCACGTGAAACTGCATCTCCACAGTTGGAGGTATACCTTTACATTCCCGCAACGTCTTCCATCCTTCCGTTTCGCTGAATGTCGCTGCGGGGGATCCATCGCTGCGGCAACACGTCCACGTCTCCTTCTTTGATTTCTCAGGCCCACCATGCAGTGCAGCCATCATGAGAAGAACAGCACGCACCACCGGCGTTGATGCGGCCTTTACCGCACCAACTAGTTCCATACTCGTATGTATGTATAATAACTTTCTCTCACGTCCTCACAGTTTGTTTATTTTACGTATTTGCCTTTTTTGTGTGTTTTTTTTTTTTCTTTTTTTTTTTCCTTCCACTATAGTGATCAAAACAGAGTAAAACAACAACAATTGTAATAATTTATGGAATTAAACAAGCAATCAAGCAGACAGAGAAAGAAAGATCTATATATATATATATATATATATATAGAAATCATATTAAAGATTTCAGTATCACAAAGAAAACATAAGAAAAAAGAAGAAAAAAACTTCCAGGATTAAAATAAATAAAAAAAAACACCAACAGGAACAGGAACAACAAAGAGAGTTAAAACGCAAACAAGAATTGCAACACATCAAAAGAAAAAGAAAAAAACAATGCAAGAAAAACAAAAATAAAAAGAGATTGTAAGTAATAAATCAGAATATCACTTAAACATTTCTCTTTTTTTTTTATTTTTACTTTGTTTTTTGATCCCTCCTTATTTCTTCTTCCCTTTTTGTAGAGACTGAAAATGTTGGGGACCCTATTGTTTCCTTTTTTTTTTTGCTATATATGTGTATCCTTCTTTGCGTTTACTGTGAATATGTGTTTCTGCTCATTTCTAAAAGCTGAGAAAACTCTTTTTTTTTTTTTTTACTTTCTTTCTTTCCTTCATCCTTGTCCTCTCTTCACCAGGCTATAATACATATATACCATTATACGCATACATTTCATATGCAAAAATATACAAATACATATTCATTACCAACATATGCATATACTAATCATTCTTCTTCTTTTTCTTCTATTCATCACCCTGTGAGTTCCTTCTGACGTTTTATCTCTTGCTTAAGGGCATTTCTTTCTGAGAGTAAAGTAGCATGACTCTTGCGTGTTTCCTCTAAAAGCAACTCACGTTGTTTATCCAAATGCATTGCCACTTCACGTTTTTTAAGAAGTTGTAATACTGTCTCAAGTTTCTCAAACTCCGTCATCCGTTTACTACGGAGTACTGCAAAAGCCTTTGCCTCCATCACTTCCCGTTCATGTTCCCGCTTTGTCAGAGACTCCACTTGTCTCTGATGTTGTAGTTCATTAAAGTTCTTCTCATGTTGTGCGTCCTTTTCAAGGATTTCCTCTCTCACCGCCGCGAGTTTATTCGCCGCCGCTTGATAAGCCTCCTTGAGACGTTCTCGTTTTTCCTCTTCCTGTCGAAGACGTTCGGCCCGTGCCGCTTCGTGGCTTTGTTGGAATCGCAACAGTCGTTCTTCCACTTTGCGTTGCTGCTCCATCGCCGCCTGCCGGACCCGTTCTTCCTGCATCGCTGCCCGTTGACGAACCGACTCCCGCAGTTCCATTGATTTAGCGGCCTTTTCTACCAACTTTTCATGCATTTCCTGTCGTTTACGCTCTTGTTCCTCTCGCATGACTCTTATCTTTTCTTCCTTTTCTTCACGTTTATGTTGGGCTTGTAGTTTTTGTTGCTCTTGTACCTCCACTCGGCGCTCAAACCGTAACTGACGCTCTTCTGCTAACTTCTGTCGTTCTTCACGACGGCGTTCATATAATCGTTGTTGAGCTTCAATACGTCTGGCGTTCTTTTCTTCAGCCCGTTGTAGTCGTTCTTGTAAATCTCTTTGGTATTGTGCTTCTGCCTCTGCCGCCTTCTGTTTCTGTGCTGCGAGACGTTCTACAGCCCGTTGATGTGCTATTTGTTCTTCTTGTCTTTTTTGCTCAATTCTTGCTTTTGCATCTTCTTCCAACTGACGTTGTCGCTGTTCAGCTATTAGTTGACGATAATGAACATCTTTTGTAAAAGCTAATTGTTTTTCCATCCTTTTCCTTTCAGTTTCTAAGATGCGTTTTCGTCTTTCATGACCTTCTTTAATAGTTGAGGGAAGTTCCACCGTGATTTCTCGCCTTTTGTCTTCTTGGTAAGCCTTCAAGATATCTGGTAAATTAACTCTACGGCAAAGTACAGCGTAATCACTACGTAAACTTTGAAGTAAATTTTCTCGAGCACGAGCATGACACTCCAAACGCATTCGTTTCACATAATTACGTGTTTCTGGGTCTTTTGGTAATAATGGATCATCATCATGGATTTCTTGTGGAATTAAATCATTCATCACAACTCCATTACCTAAGAGAACAAGAACAGAACGTGGGGAATTAAGAGGTAGTATACCTCCACTATTACTAGAACCAGGACCAATTCCATCGGAAGCGGCACTGGAACGCCATGTATGCAGTGTCACAAGAGAACTTGGGTAACGTGAACCTCGCATCCACCCCAAATCAATATGGCGCAAATCAAGATGAAAGGACTCACAGAATTCAGGTGGAGTATTAATTAAAACTCGGAGTAATTCACCACAGCGTTCTGCAGTTAATGCAGAGTCATTTTTTGCTGCAAACATTGCATCTGGAGATTTTAATGAGAGATCCCTTTTAAGAAACTGTACTGGAGGTCGAGGTACAGTTCCTACCGTCTTAGTTTCCTTCTTTACTGGAGTATGTTCCTCAACTCTATTTTGTTGACGTTGTTGTTGTTGTTTCTGCGGTTGTTGTTGTTTTTGCGGTTGTTTCTGCTGATGCTTCTGTGGTGGTTGTGGTTGTGGTTCTGGTTCTGGTGGTGTTACTGTTGCCGTTAACCTCTGTGTCTTGGATCGTTGTGGAGTTCCTTTAGGAAACG
This sequence comes from Trypanosoma theileri, assembly GCF_002087225.1. Classification (NCBI taxonomy): domain Eukaryota; phylum Euglenozoa; class Kinetoplastea; order Trypanosomatida; family Trypanosomatidae; genus Trypanosoma; species Trypanosoma theileri. The sequence goes on from NW_021639848.1 coordinate 763,062, forward strand.
TTGAACTGAGTGGACTATCCTGTGCCTTTCCTTCCACTGCTGGACTTGCCCCTTGTGTGGGTTGAGCTGTAGACAACGTCACGGAGCCTCTTCCCTCTCCTCCTCCACGTGCAGACTTATTTGAGCGAGAAGTGGGTGGAAGAACGTGTTCTGGGATAGGAACACCTACAGCTGGTTGTGTTGATACCCGCGGGTTTGGCGTTTGAGATGCACTAGTGATTCCTGTTCCGGTTGCGGTGGAGACTGACATTTGGGCATCCGCGACTGGACGTCTCGCGGCAGGAACGTCCGTCCTGGATGATGATAGTGCGGCGAAGGAACCTCTAGAAGCTCTCTTCTCCATTCGTTTGAGTCGTCTACGTGCTTCTAACTCCGTCTCTGCATTTGTAGGGTCATTCTGTGATGGCAAGCGTCTATCAAAATTGGAAGGAACGAGTTTAAGACCTATTGTACATGTGGTATCTGGTGTTCCAATATGGTGTTTAAAGAGTTCCTGTTCGTATCTATCATAATCAGATAGTAATTTCATACGTGCCCGTTCATCTGTAACCTTGGGAATATTGGGAATTACAATAGCACTGCCACGATCCTTGGAAGGACTGTTCTTACGGTAAAAGGAGGCGCTCTTATCAGACAACATTCTGTAAGTTTTTTTTTTTTTTTTGATTTTCTTTGCTTCCTTGTTTGTCTTTTTTTTTTTTTCTTTTTTTGTATTCCTTCGGTTAGATATAAGAGCTGTACCTACCCCTCAGGTGGATTCTATTTGTATCCCTTCTTTGAGTATATTATATATCTAGTAACAGCAAGAGAAGCCCACAAAGAGAGAGACTTTTTTTTTCCACTTTTCTCTTCCAAACCCTGAAAGAGAGAAAAAAAAAGGAGCGAGAAGAAAAAAAGACGCCCTCACCCTCTCTTTTGAAAAGAAAAAGGGAACTAAAAAAAAAAAGAGAGAAAAGAAAGAAAAAAAAAAAAACACATATATATACACTGATGTTCATGCACAACAATTAAATTGTCAGAAGAATATATATCAAAAATTGAACTAATGCTTAGATTTCACCATTCAGTATGATTTCATTTTTTTTTTTTGTTCTACTCTACATGACGCCTCTCCATTTTTTTTTTTTTTTTTGCCTTCTTCCCTCCCCTCAAGAATCTCATAATGTCATTCCTTTTCTTCTTTACTGTATTCTCTCAGAGATTCTTTACGACACCCTTGTGTGTATGAGTCCTGCGCCATTTTCATGGTATTCACCGCGTGAGAGACAAGTATGCAAGAATGTTGGCATAGATGCCACTACTGAACCTCCTATCCATGCAGCCAAATCACGATCAGGAAAAGCAATACAATTCACCGTATCTTGACTATTACTTATGTTGCTCTTGAAATTGATATTATTGTTACCCTTGGTTAGTTCTACAACATCATGCTGCAGACGTTGTTCAATACCAGGGAACATTGTATTTCCTCCACCCAGAACGATATTACCGTAAAGATGAGACTGAGTATATAAAGGTGAACTTTCTACTACTTTTTTTACCGCCTCTGCCCATCCAATTTCCTTCTTACAGAGAGTTACATCATACATATCCTTCTCACCAAAACCAGTGAAAATTTCACTACTCTCCTCCATTGGTGGCGTAAAGAGTATCTCTGGAATCGTAAACTGACTTTCATGAAGGTAGATATGCTGTTCATCTGGTAACTGATAACTCTCAAAATGTGTCTTTTTACGTAACTGTTCTAATTCTAGTTCCAGATCTGCAGCAACATAGCACATTTTACATTTAATATCATCCACCAAACGATGATCCTGTGGTGTGGAGAAAGCATACCCCTTCCCCCGCAGGTAAGTGAAGAGTCTGTCTGTGAGTGCACGTCCAGCCACTGCGGAGACATGCACGGCGTGTTGCAGAGAATATCCCTCCCACACGGCACTAATCGTTGTGCGGTCCTCGCCGCTGTCAAGTGCGATTCCCGTCGTGCGTCCTGTCGCATACATGGTGGTTGCCGCCGCACTCGTGATGGCGAGTCGTGGGATGTCAAAGACGTCAAAGAGAAGTGCGCAGACTCGCTCGCGATCGGCACGTGTGGTTCCCGCCGGCTCCACCCACAAGAGCGGCGTTTCACTCGGGATGAGTGGGAGCCACGCGTAGAGGGCGTCGTGGAGGAGATGCTCGAGATCGTCAAAGTTGGCAACGCGGCGGCCCTGCACGGGTCTTCGCGTGAGGAGGCGGCCGGCGGCCCTCTCGGCGGCCTCCCCGGCGTAGTCGTCGCTGCGGTGCTGGAGAAGACTGCCGGGGACCCCGCGGGGGCGGGCGGCGCCGACGAGAGTTGCGGCCACAACCCGCGGGGCCTCCTCGCCGGCGAGCCCCACACGTGTGTGGCCGGAGCCGACATCCACAACAGCAATCCCTCCCGACATTGCACAGAGTGAATGAGAGAGAGAGAAAGAGAGGGATTAAAGGGGACTATAATAAGTTTGAGGAAAAGGAAGAGGGAAAGGATAAAGTAATGCTAAAGGGAAAGAAGAAAGAAGGAAAGAAAAAGAGAAATTATACCCAGAAAACAATGGTATAGTAGATGTATAGTATAGATGGAGATAATACATTTTTTTTAGTGATATGGACGCATAATAAATAATAACTGTTCTACACACTCTCTCTCTTTGTTTTTTTTTCTTTCGTTCTCTCTCATACACAAACTACTTTTCTATAGATATAGATATTTATTGTTCCAGTTTTCACCTTTCTCTCTCTCTCTCTCTCTCTTTCCTATTTCTTTTCATTTCCTATCCTCCTCTACTATACACCCTTTTTTTTCTTTTCTAACCAGTCCCATCAGTCACCACCCCAGATCCCCCAAACCTCACCCATAAAAACACTATAAATATAAAAAAAAAAATAATAATATATATGCGACAAAAGCAGACAATCGCTCACTCAATTTAATTACTAATTCCCATTGAAAATCCCGTGTCATATCCCCCATTATTTAAAAATGGGACTGCAAACAAAAATAAAACAAATAAAAATACAGAATTGAGGAGGAAAACAACAACAACAACGAGAAGAAAAAATAAACACTAGATATATTTGGTCAACAAATTTCGTACTCACTTCTCTACAGCAAATTCACCAGAGCGGCTTTGGTAGAGTGTTCCCACCGGAGGATCAAACACCTCTGGTCGATCACCAACAGCTTCTCTTGTTCCCTCAATAGCATTCTTATGAGCCTCAAACACCAAACTCATCTCTCTATTACGTTGGTAGAACTCATGCTCATTTAATGCACCTAAAATCCAACGTTGTTTATTTGTATTAAAACTAAAGGGTTGCTGACGAAAGTACATGAAAATGACAACAATGGAAGTACAAACAACAAAGACAGAGAGGAAAATTTGATCCGGTACTAACAGCATAAGAAATATTTTTCCCTCGCGATGTGTACGTTGTGCTTGCTGAATAGATGCCACACGCGCATGTGCGTTCATATTATTATTTCGGTATAACATACCTTTTTCAGAAGGACGTGCTCCAGGAGAAAAAGCATGGAGATATGGTTTTATCCCTCTCTTTAACGTTTGGCGAAACATTATTTATCTAAAAAGAGGGAAGGGATGCTTTACTTTTACTTTTACTCTTTCGCTGTGTGAATTTGCTACTGCTATTTAACAACACTATTCCTGAGTATTTATTTCCTTTCCTTCTTACTTCCTTTCTCTACCGTCTTCACCTTTCTCTTCTTCTTATCAATACCACACCTCCTTTTGATCTGCTGAACGATACAAATCTACACAAACAAACTAACAAAAAAAAAAACTACAAATACAAATAAAGTACGTGTAACTACTAACCTAATAATAATACCCACCTCTTGTATACACACAAGCAGAACACCTCGAAACTTATTCCCTTTTTTTTTTTTTTTGCTCCTCCTTTAGGTATAGTTTCTTCTTTTTCCTTTTTTTTGGTGTGTATGTGTATGTGTGGGATTCTCTCTTCAGTTGTTCTGAGCCCTTGGGACGGGAATAAGTGAAGATTACAAAATACAGAAAAAAAAAAAGAAAAAAAGAGATATTTGATAAATAATTATAGTTGGCAATAAAAACACAGGAAGGCGCTGGCCAAGAAGTAAAGACAATACAGAAATACAAAAGAAAAGAAACAAAACAAAAAAAGTTCAAATAATAAGAAACATGGGAAGAACAAAAAAAAAAAAAAATCAACTCAGGTTTAATATCCAGAGTTTACAAGAAAAAGAAAAAGAAGGGGGGAAAAAAAACTAAGTACATAATGTCACATTTCCATTTCTTTATTTCATCCATTCATTCCATACTCTAATCTTCTTCTTGTTTTTGTTATTTTTTTTTTTTTGTTTTGCTGAGAATATCTACTCCACTATATTTCCATTCTCTCTTTTTTCTTTTTTTTTTTTTTCTTCCTTCTATACATTTGCCTGCCATCACAGAGAATATAGCAATATAATAGAAAACTGAGAGATGATGATGGTGGTGGCGAGTGCAAGAATATATCAAATTAAAAAAAAAACACAAAAACAAAGAAAAAAAAAGAACAAGAAAAACACTTTTATTGGCTTTTCTCTATTCTTTTCTTTTTTTTTTTTCTTTTCTTGCTGGTGATATGTAGATAAGTAGGTAAGGGATCGATATAACATATTCATAATTACACCAGATATCCCATATCAATGGCCTTGTTCTTAAACTGTTCAATACCGCATCGATCATCTAAAGCGATGCTTCTGAACACCTCTTCGATTTGTTCATCGGAAATGTGAAAATCTATCTTTTTACATAAACTACGAATATCTTCTAATGTTCGGCCACCGGCGAAGTACTTGGACTTCACACCCAACTGAACATAGTGACATGGATATAAGAGATGTGGGGCACGCACATCATCATCCAGTTCTGTTAGTGCTACTGCTTTACCTCTTCGTTTGCCATCAAATGAACATTCATATCGTGAACGAGTCTTATTGCTGTCATCATCCACTGTAGTAGCGGTGAGTTCTTTCATCGTTTCCAATGCATCTGCGGTTTCTCTGGCAATACGTTCTTCATATGCCTTTAGAGTGGCTGGATGTATGGCCCATGAACTAAGTACTTCACGTGCGGCATCCCCATCACCAAGTCGTGATCGTTGCACAGCCCGCTGTTCTGCTGTTTCTTCAAACTGTGCATTGTGAAATCCATACCTGCGGGGCTTTCCAATTTCTGATTTTGAAGTTGATTGATAATCCTTCACGAGTTTAGGAAGTACAGTGGATACTGGTTGACTCTCCCGCATCACATCTGCGGCGGTGACGTTGGCGGTTGTGTTCATAGCCGATGCCCCAACTGTTTTCCCAAAACAAAACTGTGTGGGATCAATACCAGTCTTTTCCCAATCGTAACCGCGATCTTTACGTTCTCCCACGGGGTGAAGTACATCCACATCCTTACCACCATACACCACTCGTTTAACACTCTCACTGTGATCGGAATGAACCCCAAATCCATCTCGTGGAACCGTTATTTCATACGTTGGGGCTGGAGCGTGTCCAAGTGGTTTTCGTATATTGGATAAATACATACACTCAAGTTGTTCCTCCATTAATGCCGTCATTCGATCATGTGGGGGTTGTAAACAACCCCGTGCTCCCTCGCCAACGACGCCTTTAATACCATGCCGTATATTTTCATCCACTGGTGGATCTCTTGCAATGCCGTAGTGTCGCCATGTCCGTCCAACCTCCCCGCCGCGTCTGTAGCTCTTGATGAGATCCGGAGTTTCTCTTCTCGCCTTGTAGTAATTGGAGGTCAACTCCGCCACCGTTCCGCAGTCGCGGCCAACGACGAGACCGGCCGGGCGGATCTGCGGGGCGATGTGCCGCCGGGGCCGAGTGCCGCCCAACACATTCTCATACACCGTGCACGAGGGGGATGTCATTTAGATAGAGAGAGAATAGAATACAGAGAAATATATAAGGAAAAGATGAAGAAGAAGAAGAAGGGAAAAGAGAGAAATCAAATGTTTCTTCTTCTTCTTCTATTTCTTTTCTTTTTCTTTTTTCTTTTGGTCCTTCTTGCAAGATAGTTATTTGTATGGCTACTACACTACTGTTGTTGTTCTTCTTCTTTTCTTGTTTTTGTTGACCTTGCGGGTTCTCTAAACAGTTGTTATTTTTTTCTTTTTTCTTTTTAGGGAAGGAGTTGAAATGTGTGTGAAAGTGTATGTTTGGAATGAAAAATAAAGAAGAAAGAGAATAGGGGAAAGAAAAGAATGAGTAGAAGTGTAAAAAAAAAAAAAAGCAAAAAAAAAAAAAATTAAATTTGAAGAAGAATCATTAGATAGAATCAAAGAAAATAATTAAGAAAAGAAAAAAAAAACATTACTCTGCACATTAGTAGGGAGGCACAGACACACATCCTACTGTTATAAAGATGTACACCTACGTTCGCCAAAAAAAAAAGAAAAAAACCTCAAATATATTCAAGAGGAAGAAAAGTAAATAAATAAATAAAAAAAAAAGAGTCACTGAGTTGAAAATAAAAAGGAAAAGAAAGTGTTTGTATACGTTTGCTTTCTTCCTTTTTATTGAAGAAATAAAACCAAAGCATTACACACGCAAGAAGCCAAAAAGGCCAGAAAAAAAAAAAAGAAATAAGGGAAGAACATATAAATACAGAGAGAAATAAAGCAGAAGCAAAAAAAAGAAAAAAAAAAGAACCACACAAGCATTTCATTCGCTTAATCGTCCTTCCGATGATTATCCGACCTTCTAGTCTCCGGTTCCTGTGCACTATCATCACCACGCTCTGATAAATAATAATTATTATTATTGTTATCAGCATTAGCATTACTAGCGATGGGCACATTATTATGATTATTATGATTATCATTAGAAAACTGACCCTGTTGCACCTCTTCTTGTTCTTGTTGATTATTATTATTATTATTATTATTATTATTATTATTATTATGATTGTTGCTATCAGGACTACTGTTCATATTATTTGGATTGCCATTTCCATCCGACTCAACACCACCAGCACCAGCACTACTGTACTGCAGTGCGGCTGCAGGTGATGGCGATAAGATCATATCCGTATCGGCATCATACATACGCCTGTTAAACCCCGTAAGCCGCAGTAATCGTTCAGGTGATCGCAAGAGATCAATGAGTTCAAAGTACACAGATTGCTCAAGCCGCATATCTCCACATTCTCTTGCAATAGAGATGTAATCTATTAACTGTGCTACTGGTGTGGGATCTGCCATATCCGTTAGAATGACATTCTTTGCCTTATTTGCATACATTCCTCTAAACATTCTACCAAGCGCCAGCACAAAAGTTGTGTAGAGTGCAATTATTCCTATACCTTCCAGGAATGGCACTCCACCCGCAGTTGGATCTGATAATATCACGTAATACATTGGAACAGGATTGTATGCCTCATCTCTATTTGGTTTCTCATAATTGTACTCCTCACAATCCTCACCGGTGGTGAGACAATTCCACTCTGGGAAGAGGGTGGTGTTATCGTATGGGATATTCCCACTGGTAAAGAGTGATTGACACTTCAAACACCAATATCGTACGGTATCGTTTATTAATGGATCCACTTCACGACGAAGTAGAATCGTACAATCCATGGCATTTTTACCATTTGCAAAATCATACATTTTAACACCATCTGGTCGATTAAAAATAAAAGGTGAGTAGAAATTCTTCAATTCAACATAATTGGTTTCATTAGTAGAGACATTATTTAACATCTCTTGAATATCACGAGCCGTATTCCATGGAATTTTCCATCGATTTGTATAGGTTAAAGTACTTGAAGAATGCATACGTGAGAGTTCAAAAGATTGAAACATATACATAATGGTTTTATTTTCCATTACTTCCGTTAGTTGTGATTGTAGTTGTCTAAACGCCTGTGGACTTATTGGCCATAATTCACTACTACATGAACTCGTATCAATCAATTGCAAGGTCCTTTTATCATCTATCATTCCTTCTTGAGCAAGGGATGGACGTGTTCGAGCTAACCATAATCTCCATTCATCTGGATATGGAGTTGCAGTGAAAACTGTAGAGGCATAAAAATGTTGAGAAGACATAAGTGAAAGACTCACACGCATTTGTGTAATCCCATTAGATTGAATAGAAGGATTAAAGGTGGAGTAATATACCAATGGGGCCATGAGAGCCACCACAATAATAGCCAGTGATAAGACACCATCTATGAGTTTTGCGGAACGGAGTACTCTCGTCCCAAGAACGGGTTGTTGTTCGCGTGCCATGTAAATTTCAACCCATCGATTATAAACAATATCATGCAGATCTTCAATCTTTAAATAATTCCCAAGCCGAAGTGCTGTACGCTCGACTGTCCAGTCTGTTAATACCCGTAAATCCCAGAGAAACGGTATAATACGATAAATACTATAAAAAATAGATACAATTTGAGAGTTTCCCTTTGTACAGGTAAAGGGATCATGTCGACGATGAATGGGATATCCAATACGTACTTGAAGAACGGAAATAGTGAGAGCCAATATTTTTAATACAAAGAATACATTTCCCACCACACGAGATTGAACATCTACAAGATTTCCCCATAATAAATAACAAACACAATATGTAATTCCACAAACTGTATTTAACAAGAGTTTCCAAGTTGCACTTCGCATTACATACAACATACGATCGGCAATGAGAAAAAGAATGGAAACCAAAACAATAATAACAAGAGGTCCAGGAAGAAGATTTCGTTTAACACTTTCCTGAATAGAACCATCAGCTCCATCAGTCATTTTATTATATCCAAAGATAAACGTTATCAATGCAATTATCTCCACGAGAAAAGAAAGAACATACCAATCACGTCCAGTACCGGGAGTTGTAATGGCGTTTTGCACAAAATCACAAACAACTGATCGAAGTTTTAAATTCATTGTGATAACATGTTGTCCAACAATATGCATACGGGAATCGGTGGAAGCTAAGGCATTCTCTTCTCTTTCTCTTTCTCTAGATACTCTCTCCTCAACCGGAGCAGCAAAGAAAGGAGAAGGAGGAAGAGTAGATAAAGAAGAAACAGCTTGAGTTATCTTTGTTCCTTCTTCTTCTTCTTCTTCTTCTTCTATTTCCTTATTTGTAGAGATATTATTCGTTATGGTGTCCTGCTCGAGTGTATTCGGTAAAACCGTCTCCACGTCTCCCCGACTTGCAAGAATATCTTTTCTACAATAAACACCATTAGATAAGCAAATATCCTGATGCATTAACAATACAGCATACACAATAAAGTCCATCATCACATATGAATATCCAATTTGTTCTTCCCAATATTTCCCTTCAGAGATGTGAAGAATAGTACATGATAAGAATTTAAGTAACTCTGGGGAATAGGGAAGTCGTGATATAGTCATACCCACAAGTGCTTTTATAAGAATTCCAAATGCCACATAGAAAGAAAGAAATGTAAAGAGAAACTTTGGGGGAAATGGGTTGTATGTATTTGCAATCACAAGAATAATACAAAACGGCACGAGTTCCCATAAACAATGTGTAAGCATAAAGTTAATCATCGTTACTACAAGCGTCACCATGGCGGTGTGTCTTTCCATAGCTCTAATAGTTACATAAAAGAGACGTCTATACAAACCTTTATAATGTGCAGCCGTGTATTTATGTGGTTCATACGTGTGAAGAGCTAACCAATCTGTAAATGTTATTACCCATGAATGAATCATAGAGTTCATAGAGGCTTTAAAATCTTCTCCACGTTTTGTACGTTTATCTGTTAATGTAAATGAACTTTTAAAGCTAATATTAGATAATGCCTTTTCTTTTTCATCCTCTTGTTGTTCCTGCAATTGCCTCTTTTGAGAGGCCTCTCCCTCCTCCTCCTCCTCATAAGCACTAGCACTGTTCTTATTATTCTTATTATTCTTATTATTCTTATTATTATTCGTCTTCTCATCATTCTTCTTCTTTTTCTCCTCTTCATCTTCCTTATGTATATACCGTCTTCGCAGACCTCTACGACTTCCCTGAGAGGCCTCTGCGAGTGTTCGTTCGCGTGGAATATTCTCTGGTCGCCAAGCCCCATCCGCTGTTTGTAGTGTTCGCCGCACTTCCTGCAGTTTCATTTGTAATTCCCGCCGCCGCTCGTCCACTTGTTTTTGTTCGCCCGCGTACTTTTCCGCCAGCCAGCGCCAGAGCCGTTCATGCCGTTCCTGCCGCATGTACGTATGTCGATAGAGTCGCCGCAGGACTTTACTGTAGCGGAAGTCACTATACACACGTGTTTGCAGAGTAACGCAGAGAAGCAGTAAAATGTGCAGAGGTGTAAAGTGAAAAAGAACGGCATTGTGATCAATAAGACCAATCACCTCCATGAGATTTCGTTGTTGTGCATCTTGTAGGAATTGTCGAATATAAGGGGCATTGCAAAGAGGCGGGAGATAAATAAGTAAAGTATACGCTGTTGAGATGGGAGGCCAGAGGCGAAAGAATTTCCAATGGAGTAATTCAAATCGGGAGACCTGCAGTAAACCACCTAATAAGAGTGTGAGATTGATGAGAGATGGTTCAGAGGCCACACCCGCCGCAAAGGAAAAGATGGCAACTGGATATAAATAAGAAAATGCAAAAATAACAACTGTGGTGATACTACCAAGAAGACTCGGTGGAGAAGATTCCATAAAGTTTGGAACCACACGATCAAACGTTTCTTGCGGTAATCGTTGTAAAGATTTTACCGATGCACTTTGAATATATTGAATAAGTGTACTATATCCATTAAATTGAGAACGAATAAGTGAAAAGTATACATGCATATCACCAGATTGTTCACGATTTATGTGTAGTAACATAACTGCTATGAAATTACCGATTAATATACTTTTATGAGAAGTAAATGCCCAACGACTCCAAACATCTTTTTCTATTTTATTATTTCTTGCCTCATTTACAGTAGGAAATAAATTTCTCGCCGCATTCAGTTCCAGTGCATATTGCCAAAGAAGTGTAAGTGATAATATTAACAAAAATAAAAAGGAAAGACTTCGGAAATGAAATCTTTCCCTTCCAGATGTTAATACAATCAATAGCGCAAAAGCTATTAAAACTCCTGTACATGAATCCCCAGAGAGAGCAAGAAGAATAAGTAAGGTCAAGACAAAACCTTCATAACCGGCGTAGAAAAATAACTGTGTACAGAGAACAGTTTTCCAACTAGAACTCTCTGGTCCTTCTGTACGTTGCAATCGTCTAATATTTTTATTCGCACCTCGAGTATTAATATAAAATAATACAGCAAAGAAAACAAGTACAGGTCCAACAACTTGTGTAAAAGGAGAGGCATCACCACCTTTATTGAGTCCAATTAATTCCGCTAATCGTATACCATGAAACTCATATGTGATCTCTGGTACAAACGAAAATTTATATGTGTAGAGAGTCACTATATGTAGAATACAATAAATTAATACAGAGATATGTGTAAAGTTTAGAATAAAGAAAATCATATAAACAGCACTCATAGCAGTGAGACGACGTGAGGCGGCAATAAATAGTGCTATCCAAACTAATATTTTACCGTAATCTGCCCCAAATGTAGTAATCCATGAACCTAATGTATTCATTGCTGCCAGAAACTGTCCAAAATGTCGTAGAAAACGTTGATCATCTGTTCCAAATGGTAGGGAGGATAAACGTCTTACTATCATATATGTATCTATATGCTCTTTATATGCTCTTTCTTCTTCTTCTTCTCTCTCTTCTTCTTCTCTTTCCTCTTCTCTTTGTAGATAGCGATTCTCTGTGATATTCCTCTCCGTTTCATCATTTTCTATATATTGATGTTCATTATGAATGGGATCTTTTGCGGTGAGGTGCGGTACTGTCGTTGCAAAGGCCAAAAACCAAGGAGCGAGAAAAAATACCAGCAGCAATTCTCCATCTGCCGGATATAATCCAATCTCTTCTTCACAGTGATTGGAACTCCCACAAAGCCGATCAAATATATATATTTGTAGTAAAGATGATAATTGTGTAAATTGACATAAGGAGGTGGTGCATACAACCATAAAACTATATACAGAAGCTAAAAGCCAAAGTGCATGTAGTAATTTACTAGATAAACCAAAAAAGGCAACTGTCGTTACTAGAAGAAGCACAAGGGCAAGAAATCCCTCAACAATAATAGATCGCGGTAGAAATACACCAAGAGCCACAAAGACGGCGGTTGTGACGGTGGCTGTAATGCGCATAGACCATTCCTTCGCTGCTGTGCATTGACAAAATTGATTCCATTCATATAATGATATCACCACTCCCCATGAACGACAAACACGTACTCGCATAAATAAAAAAGACATCATGAATACCGCTACCAAATAAGGAATTCCTTCATAGCGAGATCGTAGAGGTACAAACCCAATCGTTGCATAGCTGATTGGACTACCCATTACATATATAGGTAAAGTAAAGAATTGACTCACAAAGGTAAATACAAGTTCAAAAGAGGCTAATAACATTAAATATATTACCACAGGTACCCACTTTGTATCGATTACATCTGGTAAGAAAAAGTAAAGAATAAAAAGTAGAAGTACAACGGCATGAAAAATATCCATATGATAAGTAAATGAACCCACTATATACAGCATTAGTAATGCAATAACAACCGCATGGTTCATAAATAATACTCCTATCCAATGCATATAATGTGTTAAAAGAGACTGTCTGGATTCTTGTAATTTTTCTTTTAAAATAGCATCACCAATTCTATCCTTGCAAAGTAAACGTTCTTCTTCAGCAAGAGGATAGCGGCCGACAAGACGAAAAAATAAATCCTCAAATTTCTCCTGCGTTTGAAAATGACCTTGTGATATATATGAAAGTAGTTCTCCCACACGCTGTTCACCAAGTACATGTGTGGCCGATCTCTGAATACCATTACCAGCAACATATTCCAATAACTCATTATTATTATTATTATTATTATTATTATTATTATTATTATTATTATTATTATTATTATTATTAATCTTGTGGCTGTAACGACTGCTATTTCTGTTACTATTATGATTGCTGTAAATGTTTTCTTCATTTTCTCCTTTAAATAAATTATTTTCAACTCTCTCCCGTACAGTCCATGGTAATGGTGCCTCTTCTTCTGCTGTTGCTACGGCTTCTTTTTCTCCTTCCTCACTTAGTGGTAATGGTAATTCTGAGGATGAAACGATATCATCATCCTCATTATTATTATCATTATCATTATCATTAGTAGTATTATCGTTATCATTATCATCATCATGATTCTCTTCTGAAATCTTAAAACGTGACTGATGTCTAATCACCACATCCGCTGTAACGATAGAGAGAAATATAATTTCATTACAAATCACCTGAACCAAAGATGCCCATCTATTTTCATCACTTAATAAAAGATGTTGCATGAGAATTGGCTGTACCTCCCTTGTAGCCAACACAATAAACTGTAATAACACAAGAAGAAAAGAAAGAACAAGTGTTGGGCGAAGAAGAATGGCAAAAGATTGTCGTCGCATCAATTGACCAGCCATCATAGTGGGAAGCATACTTAGTGAAACTATCGTCGGAAAGGCAATCATATTAGCGGCCATGAGGGCTAAAGGTAGTAAACGTGAACTGGCGAGAAGTGTTCGTATAATCCAAATACCAACACTTTCAAACGCCATACTAATACGCTCCATTATCATAACAACTCCATTATGACTACTACTTAATGAACTTTGTGTTGTTCGGAGATGTCTAGATGGACGTCCACTACTAATAGTATTAGTATTAGTATTAGTATTAGTAGTAGTGATAGCTCCTATATTAACATGAACAGATATTCGTTGACCAATACGGGGTAAATGATGATTTCTTCTTCTCTCATGCAAGAAAGGCACATCTGCCCGTTCCCGCTGCACAAACTCTCCTTGACACTCCAGAGCAATCTGTGCAAGAAAGAGAGATGTCATCATTAAACAAACTTGTATAAAACGACGAATGGCAATATCTAAAGGTAAATTGTATAGTTTAGAAATACCATACATGGCATTCACATGACGCAAAAAGTAAGCGATGCTGGCATTTTGAGAAACACATGTTATCACCAAAATTAAACAACTGGCCAATATTCCAAAAAGAGAGCTTATATAGAGAATAAAGAGAGAAAGACGACAATCGGATGTTCCAAATAATATTCTTTCTGCTCCCAAGGCAATACACACAAAGGCAATCATTCCAACTAAAAGTAATATTCCACTCAATACAGTTGGAGCTATTAACGCTGCTGTAACACTCACAAAAGCCCAAGAAATTGTTGTCAAAACTGGTCGTATATGATTTATACGAACACGATGCGTTAATTTAGTCCAAAACATAAAAACGTAAATCAACAGTAATCCAGATGGGATCGTGGCCCCTGCAACTATCCAGCCATTCGCACCAGCCCCTACTTCATAAATCCCAAGAGACTCTATTAAGATACGGTGTTTTTTAAATATCGCCTCCCGCGAGACATCAGAGGCGGCGACGACGACATTCACCAACAGTGTCGCCGCAAGCTGCAGAGAGGCAAACAGGGCAATGAAAGAGAGAACAACACGTGAGGTTGACCCGCGTGGTCCTCGCAATAGTGCCATGTACACTAAAAATAAAGCCGCAGGCAAGTGACCACCCAACACCGCAGCGGAAGTCAGCAATCCGCTCAGCCCAAGAGCAAATGGGTGAATCATTTCAATAAATGAACCCACACAAACACTATCTGAAAAAAAAAAAAAAAAAAAAAAAAACATGATTACTGTTTTTTTTTCCCCCAATTAAAACTCTAAAGTTTGGTCCAGAAAAAAAAAAAAAATTAGTTAAAAGGAGAAGAAGGAAGAAAAACAAAAAAAAAAAAATACAAATAAAAATNGACCACCCAACACCGCAGCGGAAGTCAGCAATCCGCTCAGCCCAAGAGCAAATGGGTGAATCATTTCAATAAATGAACCCACACAAACACTATCTGAAAAAAAAAAAAAAAAAAAAAAAAAAAAATAACACTCCAAAGGTTCTCTAATACTGTACTTAAAACTCTAAAGTTTGGTCCAGAAAAAAAAAAAAAATTAGTTAAAAGGAGAAGAAGGAAGAAAAACAAAAAAAAAAAAATACAAATAAAAATTTACACAAAAGCAGTAAAAAAAAATAATAATAATAATAAAGCTATGATGAAATAACTACATCATTCATTAATTAAAAAAAAAAAAAAAATTCAAATTTAGAAAAGAAAAAACGCCACTTCTGTGCCTGCAAACTCGACAAACGCAAACGCTGGCACCACAGCCTCTCAAAAACACCAGCGATTATTTTTTTTGTTTTTCTTCTTCTTGTCAACCTTACGTTAACCCAAGAAGAAAAAAACAGAAATAATAATAAAATGTATATTTGCCACTGGTGACCTCCATGTTTTAATTCTATTTTTTTTTTTCTTTTCTTGTCGTAGTCAAAATAAAAATAAAAAAAAACACAGAGAGAAAATACGCAAACAACAACAACAACAATAACAACAGAGGAAAATAAAACTGCAAAAACAATCCATGTATGTATGTGTGTACCCTTTTCACTCAAGAGCGTCCGTAAATGTTTGAACGTGCTCCCTTCAGAGTATCGGATACACCCCACCGTCGCTGCAGCTTTCCATGTGCTTTGATGAGATTCCACATGTGCCGCCGGCGCCAGTGACTAATTGCGACATTCTCAACTGTATTTTCTGCTATAATAGATTGAATGCGTGAGTTCACGTAATTATCCATGGAAGTCATTCCCGTGGCTTTTCCTTCTTCCGTTAAAACACCCTGTCCCCATCGCATGATCTGTTCATGTGTTGGATGTGTGAAAAGTACCCCACCATCCTCCAATGCAAAGGCGCGGAAGTTTGGTGAAAGTGTGCGAGTGGTGGGCACCAGAGATTCATTATCGGCAAAGAGATCTCCCTTCGGTGGGGGTGGAGTCAAGACTCGAAATCTTCGGTCCTTCTTTGGTGTATACACACTCATTCCAAATCCACCAAATCCGTAGCGAATGAAACCACGATTATACACTCGACCAAAGCGGGTACCGGCGTTTGGGTGTTGTGATTTGACCTTCTGGTGCGACTGCACCTTCAATAACACTCTGCAGAGATTGAGCATGAAACACGGTATGTGTAGAGAGTGTTTTTTGAGGAGTTGTTTGTTTGTTTGTTTTTTTGTTTTTTCCTTTCTTTTTACTTTGTTTTTTTTTTTCTTTAGAGGTGGAGATGAGGTGAAAAAAGTACTCTTTTGGTAACCCTTTCTTGTTTGTTTCCCTCCACGGAGCTGCCGTCAGTATTCTTTCCCTCTTTCTTCTATTTCACACAACAACAACAACAGCAGCCTCATGTGGTAATAAAAAAAGGGAAAGAAAGAACGAGTAAAAGATGACAGAGAGAGCACAGAAAACACTAACAAAGCAAACTATTTTCACAAAGAGAGAAAAAAAAAGAGGGTCAATGCCATCAAATAACTTAAAAGAATAATTAACCGATACTCATTTTTTTTTTTTTTGCTCTTGATTTGTCGTGTTACCAACAATGTCGTTGTCATTGTTTGTTTCTTCTTCTTCCCTTCTCTCTCTCTCTCTCACTTCTACTTCATAAATCTCTCACTTTACTCTCATCTCGACTCTACCCCACTTTTTATAGTTTACAAAACACTTATATATTTATTTATCTAAGTATATAAAAATATGATCATGGAGACTCATTCTCTGTGATTGGCATAGTGGTATTTGCGACCTTGGCCCTTCTTGCCCGCAGCTCCACTATTCGGCGCGGCAGCCGCACCTCCTCGCCGGCGTACATAAAGTCCCGCAGCGGCGCCACGCTGGCGTACGTGAACTCCCGCCGCTGCCGGTCCGCCTCCACGTCGCGCGCGAGTCCCGCCTCAATCCGCGCCAACCCCGCCGCTGCGGTGGCGACGGCAGACGTGCGTGGAGGGGAGCCGCCGGGCCCAGCAGAATCACCCATGGACAGTAACAAAGAGATAAAGAGAGAGGAATAGAGAGAGAGGGAAACGAAAGAAAGAAAGAAGGAAAAAAAAGGGAGAGAACAAAAAAAAAAAAGAAGGGGTTGGTGTATACCTGAAAGAGTCCTCCTTTTGTTTGTTTGTTTGCTTCTCCCTTCGCTTCTTTTCCTGCTTGTTAGCTTATTTTTTTTTCTCTTTGGTGTGTGTGTACTGGTTTCTGTGTCTTTTTTGGTACCGCTGGTAAAAAGAAACAAAAAAAAAATGAGAAATAAGAAGGAAAGAAGAAGAGAGGTTCGTGCTGACCAAGTGAAAAATAAAATAAGGTAGACCCCAAACCTCTCACTCTTTTTTTTATTTTAGTTTCTGCTTTTCTTTTTTGAATCTCTCTTTTTATTTCAGATTCTTTATTTCTTTTTTTTTCCCTCTTTCACCCCTTTTGCAGAGGGGTACTTCCCATTGAACCTCACTTTTTTTTTTCTTTTTCGTCACCGTTTTGCTTATTTTCCCTCTTGCATCCTCTTCACGAAAAAGACTGTTGTTCTTTTTTTCCTTTTTCTTCTCGTAAGAAAATAGAAGAGATGACAGGGAAACGGAAGGGAGCAAAATAAACCCAAAAGAAGAAAAAAAAAAAGAAAAGGAAGAAGAGATCCAAACACACCCTTCTGAATGTCTAGTGCTGCTGCAATGGATTTCTTGGCTTTCCAGCAGCCCTCACTTTGGAAGGGTCTAATTGGTGTCTATTTCCGCATTCTAGAAGTACCCAGATGCCAAAGGAAAACCAACAACAACAATAACAATAAAAGAGAGAGAAACGTAGAGAATGTGAAAACTGCGTTAACCATAAAAGAAACGAATATATATATATATATATCATCAAGAACCGGCCCTTTCAGCGCGTTCAATTATCTTTCTCATTTCCTTTAGATGTTTAACTTTTAAATTTGGCACATCCACATCAGAGTTCTCACCTATGAGAGTAGGATCTGATTTTCTGAAGTACTCTTCAACTTCTGCTAACACGGAAACATCCATATTATTCAACTGAGCAATCACCTCATCCACCTCAGATGGAGGAGCCAACTGCTCATCCGCTACACTCTTTATCAGCAATGTTAACGCCAACTGACATTTTCTCGCTTCAGCAGTAATGGCAGAATCGGCACCATTAAACTTTTCACAGTTGCTCCATATCTTCTCTACATCACTCATCACCTCTGATGCATCTGAATAGTGATTACCTTCAGCGATGCGATCTAAAACTGTGCGTAACGACATTGGTTCCGTTATGACGGTATAATAATTAAAGAGACCATGCTGAAGTGCGTTCACTGGTTCCCTAAATTCTGTAGACGCCTTCTCCTCTGTGTATAGTCTGAACAAACATTCATAGATTTCACGTAATTCTGGATCGGCTTTAAGATCACTACGAAAAACATGTTTTCCCGTCGGTAATGGTTTCGGATGGGAAAGAGCACAGTCAATATAGTTGATCCAGTGATAAATCTTCTCTGCCGTCTTTCGGTTAGTGGTAGCCATTTATGGAAATAAATGGAAAGAATTTTGTTTTTTGTTTTTTTTTTTTTTTTTCAAGATGTGGGCGTGAGAATCCACGTGACTACGGTGAGCTACAAAATAATAGTGATAGTTAAATACCAACACCACTTCACGAGAAACGAAAAAGAAAAAAAAAAAACGAAATTATGTCTTTTTTTTTCTTTTCTTTTGTACTTCCCCTTTATCAGCCCTATCCCAAAGAGGAAAAAAAACAAAACAAAAAAAAAGAAAAAAAAAGTTAAGTATTTACTCCCTCGGAAAAAAAAAGAAAATGTTTTCAAAAGGAAATAATACAACCAAACAAAAAAAAAAACTTTATATAACTTGTGTGGCCCCAACCCCACAAATTTCCCAAATGACACAAATCATCAATAACACCAATATGGAGCAACAGATATTTGATATTCATGTTTTTGTTTTTTTTGTTTTCGTTTGTTTTCATTTCATCCCCTCCCATCCACATCCCAATCCCCAACACCCTACACTCCCGCTGCCAATGCGGTCTCTTTCTTATCATTATTATGATTGTATGGTTTAACTCATATCATCATATCCCCACACACTCACAGATTCGCCACCCCATTCATGACTATGCAGTTTTTCCCCCTAAAAGAGATAATCTGCCATTAGTGTCTCCTCCGAGCCGTCTGGTTTCCGCACGGTGAGATGACCCCACTCGTTCAGGCGCACGGCGGTGAGAGTTTCCTCCCCGCGCTCTGCCCCATTGCGGCGGTGGAGGGTGAGACTCTTATCCATCGCGGCATCAAAGCGGCGGACGAGTTCCGCGCGTGTGATGGTGTTGTCATTTACTGTTGTGAATAAATGACGCCAGACGAGGGCTGCCAGTTGGCGAGGATTAACCGTCTCGCTCTTCACACCGGCGGCCTCGGCGATGTTGTGAATTGTTGTGGCGGGCCGGCCGGCGTCCGTGACGGGCGGCGCAACGGCGACATTCATGCCAATGCCAATAAACAAATGTGTGCCGTCGTTCTCGACGAGTGTGCCGCCGATCTTCATGCCGTTGTGGATGATGTCGTTTGGCCACTTGAGATGCACGTCCGCGCCGGGGATGAGTTCCATGATCGCCGCGCGGCAGACAAGACCGGCCACGAGCGGCAGCACCGGCATCACCTCCGCCGGGACCATCGCCTCCGGGACGCAGATGGTGCAGTACATGTTCCCCCGCGGCGATGCCCACGCGCGGCCGCCGGTGCCCCGCCCCTTCGCCTGCGACCCCGCGAGAAGTGCGAACGGCACACGTGTGGAGGCCGCCACCATCTCGCGGGCCACATCCATCGTGGACGAGACCTCCTCCACGCAGTGAATATTCAGCGGAATGCCTTCAGACATGAGAGCCTATTTCCGTTATTGCTATTATTAGTATTGGTGTTGTTTGGGTTCTAAATAGTGTCTACCGCCTCTTCAATCAATTAGATTTCTTCCTTGTTTTTTATTGTTGTTCACTTTCTACTGTAGAAGAGAGAAACATAAAAAATAAAAAAAAACAAGAAAAGAATTGAGGAAACCATGTATACATGCTTCTCAAAGCAAGAAAACAAATAAATTTACTCTACCAAAATCGTTTTACCTTCATTTTTCTTCTTCTAACTCTTTAACACCACCACTAGTTTTTTTTTTTTTTTTGTTGATTAACCAATAATAATAATAATGATAATAAATAACAAAACTACACTGTTGCGGTGTACACATTAATGGCAAAAAAAAAAAATAAAAAAAATAATAATAATACTAATAACTGTTTAACGATAAGAAATAAAACTAATAAAAAAATACAGTATTCTTTGGTTTCAATCCACCCATGGAGCCCGTCGGGGTCGCAATGACCTGATAGGCTTTTCACTAACACTAGCGGATGAAGTCCTTGCAGAATAAGATGGTGTAGATAAGACACCATCTGTTTCTACATTTTCGCGAAATCTCCGATAAAGAGCTTGATAGCCTTGTATAATAAGATCAAGTTGTGTTATTAGTAATCGTGCCGCTGAGCCTGGAGGAGCAATATCATCTCTTCTTTTCTCTGTCATCCGTACAAGATGTTGGTAGCGGTTAAACAATGTTGACTCCTCTGGATAAACACGACGAAGTACTTCAGCTGAAGAAACTCCCTTACGAAGTAATGTAGCTATATTTGTCATATCGGAATGAAGATCATTCTCGGCCTGATACATACGAAGAGATTCTTTCATTTCAGAAAGTTCTTCACGAAGGATGGCATTTTCTCTATTGAAAAATTCATCACCACTCAATTCCACTATACGACCATCCTCCTCCACACGGAGAGAAGGTTTTTGCATTTGTGCCAGAAGGAGATCATGACGTAGGGACTCATTCTCACGCCGCAGATGTATCAACTCACGTTCCATTACAGATAGTTTCTTCTCACAATCTCTCTTATCCATTATCACTTCTCGATCATGTGAAGCCACAGTGGATGGTGTTGTTTTTGTAATACCAATAAATCCTTTAAATGATGCCTGATCAAAATCTCGTTGTGCTTCCGCATCCCAACGGCGATACATCTGTAACTCCATATCCATCGGATCAGATGCTGTTAAAGGTAATGCTACTGATTTTACTGCTGATGCTGATAATGATAATGATGATAATACGGATAGAGAAGATTGTGATAATGGGCGTATACCATGGAATGAAGCATATGGGAGAGAACTTTGTTCTTTCCGTGCTTCTCTTCGACTACGAAATCGTTCCACTAATTCACTGAGTGATTGACGTGATGTGATGGGCTGCATTACTGTTATAAATTCATAAAATCCAATCATATCACTTTCATCCTCGGATAAAGCCGCCTTTACAAGATTACATGCACTGGCCGGAGAATCAGGAAGAATATTGTGAACTAATTCTTCTAATTGTGAACGGGTAATATAGGGTTTACCATGTGATGCTGAAGAAAATAATTCTTTAAAAAGTGCTACTACAGTTGGATTCTCTGTAAGTGATGGAATTGGTGTATTGGCTCCTATATCCATCATTAAATATTTTTTTCGATACGTCAATCGAAAGCGTAATATCAAATCACGCAGAACACTTCTGGCACTTTGATAAGATTTGTATTCCAGAGCCCGAAGTACAGCTGTAATAAAATTATTTCGATCAATATTACGTCGATCTGAAAGTCTTAATTCCTTCACAATCGCCTCGGCTTTCTCACGTGTGAGGTCTGTGTTAAGGCTACAGAGTGTTTCCACACAACTAGAGACTGGTACCACCCCTGCCGCATTTACTTCTATCACGCTGAAAAGATCTGAGGCGTACGTACGGAGAGTATCCTCAGCCATTATGTATTGCCTACAATTGGTCCGTATAATAATAATAATAATAATAATTATTATTATTATTACTATTATTATTATTATATATTGTGCTAATATTTTCTTCCTTTTTTATTATTATTTCCTTGAATCTTCTTTCTTTGGATTTTCTGGTGTCAGGTGGTTTCTCTTTCCACCTCGGAAACTAGCTTAAAAGAAAAAAGAACAAAAGGGGTCAACATGGTAGGAAAAAAAAATAATAATAAGCAAAACGAATACCAATAATAATACGCTACAGATTACACCTTTTAACACTTTTTTTTTTTTCTTTCTTCTTCGTTCTCTTCTCATACTAACACTCACACTTATTTGCCCTCACAAAGAGAGAGAGAGAGAGAGACAAACAGAGATATATGTATATATATATATTACACGCCTACACACACACAGACATTCAGACAAAGAGAAAAATATCTCCTCACACAAACACACACAGACAGATATATATATATGGTAGTTAACGAAATGGTGTTGGAAATCCCGGCTCATCCTGCCGGTCCACCACACGCACACGAAAGCCTCTAAAGTTCATGCGGTTTGCCGCCGCAGTGGCGTTCAACGCGAGTGACTTCTTCCACGGCGGAAGTGCAGTGTCCGGCACAAACATGAGACCCTCCGCATTCTTCCGCTCGAATTCATACAACTTGGCGCGATTCTCAATCTCGTGGCGGTCCTTCATACACGGTTTGTACGGCTCCCGGCGGTGCATGAGCAGCATCTGTGGATTGGTGATCTTTCGCTGTTTCGACAGGCGGCGCAGTACCATTTTCCAGATCTCACACTATTGTTTTTTTTTCTTTGTATGTATGCCTTTTTTTTTTTTTCTTTTTCTCTCTCTCTCTCTATATATATACACCTCTCTTCTTCTTCTTCTTCCGTGCTTCACTCTCGTATGGGAGTGAGCTGTCATGTATGGAGAGAATAGGTGATAGAAACCCCCAAAAAAATAATAAAAATAAAATAGAGAGGAAGAAGAATAAGACGCAACACAATCAAAGAAATAGGATTGTAAACAATAATACACACATATTTTTTCTTTTTTATTCCCCTTTCCGTATACATAAATATATAAATAAATATATTCAACCATCAACCAAACACACACACACACACACTCTCTCTCTCTACCTTATTTCCCTCTCTCTCCCCCTCTCTCTGCGCTTGTGTGACACCTACGCAACTACTAAGTGAGGGACTCAAGCCACTTCACTTGACAAACAACAAAGAACTTGTCAGCCATTTTCGCTAATTAGCAAAAATATAAGTAAAGAAAAAAACGAATAAAATGGTCCACTACTGTCGTCACCATCCGCTTTGGTTGAGAAACATGAAAACACAAAATTACACAAACAAATAAAAGAAAGAAAGAAAGAAAGAAGGAAATATCCATTTTGTAAGCATGTATTCCTCAATCAAATCAACCTAACTTTTTTTTTGTTTTTGTTTTTCATTGTTTTCATTCACTCTTTCCTTCAACCTGTGTATCATGTGTTTCGGCTTCTACCGCTTCCTGCTCTTTCGGAGGTTCAACTAGCGGCCGGAGAGAGAGCCGACCGACGTTGCGGAATAAGAAAAAGAGAGTTGTTAACAACACAAGATGTTTCACAAGATCCAGAAAAGAAGGCATACTACTTAACGGATGATGCCGAACATACCGCAACTCATCACAGAGGCGAACCACACGATACTTCAACAGCTTGGACTGCAAAAGAGCAAAGTCAGAACTCAAACCGCTTGCCATGTCTGTTCCATTGGCACTGCAGTGAGCCAGGGTTTCATCAAACGTCTTGCGCTGTGATGGCTCATGGAGAAATACACTGACAGGCGTACGAGCGAGAAAGGCCGTTCGACGCAACATCGTCTCTAGTGACTGTCAATCAAGTGCAAATAATTCCTATATTCCACCCCTATTGATTTCGCTAACCTAAAGAAAAAAAAAAAAAAAACGTTAAAAAAAAAAAGAAAAGAAGTTATAATACACCACCCCTTATCGCACTCCTCCCTTTCTACCCGCCAATACTACTATCATCATCATTATTCTCCTCTTATTGACATCTAGTGTAATGATGATAATAATAGTATTGGCGAGTAGAAGGGGAGTCTTCATACGTCTAGTAATGAAAACATAAACATTCAAGCAGAGATCCCATGGAATGAAATAAGAGACAAGCTCAAAAATAAAAGAACAAACAATCCATAATCAGGAGGAAACCAATAAGAAGGAAAAAAAACGTGTTAAAACACCATCATATTCCATCTTACTTCTGGGATGCAGTGAACGCGGCAAGACGTTCACGACGGGCCTTCAGTGCTGCCTT
>NW_021639848.1:788045-811766 GCF_002087225.1 Trypanosoma theileri
GAGTTGTGCAGATAGCTGGGCATTGGGCCCTTAATGCCGTTGCGGTGGTTCTTCCGCGACTGGTTGTGGTTCGTGTGGTTCTTAGACTTGGCCATAGTTGATTCTTTCCTTGCTCAAAAATATACAGATAGATAGAAAAAAAGAGAAAGAGAAAGAGAGAAAAAAAAAATAGAAGAAAAAGAAACAAAATAAAAAAAATGTATTCATGATGATGCAACGCTTGTATGCATGCGTAATAGAGTAGATAGAAGGAAAGTGATAGATAACAAGAAACCAAAAAAAAGAGAAAAAAAAAAATAGAACACAGGAGACTGAAAGGGTTAAACAGCATACTTGTAAATAGAATGACCTTGACACTCAAAGCAAACCAAACGGTATGCATCCCTTTTTTTTCTTTTATTTTTTCTTTCGTCTTGCCTCTTTTTTTTTTTTCTTCTTGTTAGTTTAAATATAGTGTACTAATTAAGAGAGTTCCTGTAGTAGGGGTGAGAAACACCCCTTTTTTCACTTCAGTGATCGTGTACTCATTTCCTTCGCTCGATTATCAATAAATGAGGTGAAAATAGGCCGTAGCACGTAGCCGAGTCTACCGGTAAGTGTTGTTAGCACCTCTGCGTCCCCTTGCAAGACACCCGACATACACTGTTCCGCACACACCTCCGGTGGGACCCCACGGCGATGATTACTACCGGCCATACTACCGCCCTGCTGAGCCAGTTTGTGAAACTCCGTGTCTACATATCCTGGGCAACAGAGTGTAATGGCTACATCCGTTTCTCCACGGAGGGCGTTCATAAATCCTTGAATAGCGTGTTTTGCTGCTGTATAGGCACTACGAAATGTGGATGGTAAAATGCCTGCCAGTGATGACATTACGATAACTCTTGATGGATCATTCTCTGAATGAGTTTCCGCAAGTAATGGCAATAATTGCTGCAGCAGACGCACATTAGCAAAGTAGTTAATCTGCATCATATCTTCACATACGGTATAAAACGATGGTTGGGAGGCAAACGGAAGAATTGCCCCTGCACCTGCGTTAAGCACGAGATATTTAAATGGCTCTTCACTCCCGTGTTCTTTCTGCCAGGCCCGCACGGCCGCTCCCACTTTGCTGGTGCCTTCCACTGTGCAGAGATCCGCCACAATCACATCAGCGCTCGGGGCGCCTAATGTTCTGCAGGCGGTCTGTGCGCTGCGGAGGGCGTCTTCGTTGCGGCCGACGAGGAGAACACTGCAGCCGGCGCGGGCAAAATAGCGGGCGATCGCGAGGCCGATGCCGCTGCCGCCGCCGGTGATGAGAGCGACGCCGCCGGGCCGCAGGGGCCGCCGTCTGGCACGCCGCCGAAGTGTGCGGAGAAGCACAAAAAATAGCGGTAGAGCGGCAAGAAGAAGAGGAGCAAACAATTGAAGGGTGGGCCGCATGAGAGAGAGATAAGTTTATATGCGTATGTGTGTACGTGTGCAAGTGTATATATATGTATATATATATAATGTATTTCTGCGTTTCTATATTACTACTGATAGAGAGAGAAAGGATGTGTGAAAAGGAAATAAAAAAAGAAAAGGGTAGTAGTACCCATAGTGGAATTAATAATAATAGTAGTAATACCACACATTTTTTGCAGCTATTACTATTGCTGTAGTATAATCATTATTAATGATACACAAGCCAGAGTAAGCAGATGTATGCAATTTGTTTCTTTGTTTGTTTGTTTGTTGCTTTTGGGGGATGGGTGCTCTTTTCATACACACACACACACTCCCTCTCTCTACTTCTTTACCTCATTTCATGTTCGGCACATTAGAGAAAAAAAAGCAGAAAAAAGCAACGAACAAACACAATAAAGCAACTAAGAAAGGAAAAACAATAAATAAAATAAAAAACTAATACAAAAAAAAGAAAAAAACATGCACATACTTCTTAAATTCTTTCCCCCTGTTCTTGTTTGCATAACACAAAAAAAGAATCACTTCTTTCTTGACTTTTTTTTTTTTTTACTTTTCTCGATCGACATCCTATAAAAGTCTTTTATCCATATTTGCCATCATTCTCATACACGGCTCCCCTCTTCTTTTTTTTTCTTTCTTGGTTTATTTATGTGTAATACAGCTTCTATTCTTTCCTTTTTCAAAAGTGACTCATATTCATTCCTAATGCTGTACTATTATGTTCGATATACGTTGTAGTTTACGTGCATAATGTTTTGTTTTCTTTTTTCTTTGTTCTTGTCTCAAGAGAGACCTGCCTTTGATCTCGCAGGTGCGTCCTGTCCTCGCCTGCGGTAGAGTGTAATCTCCTGCTGCTTAAAGTATCGTTTTCCCTCACCTGTGATAAGCACCAGGTTAAGAAAGTATAATACGCGAAAGCAGTTATGTACACTGGAATAGGTTGGAGTGAGATTCGGAATAGATCGAAGATATAAGCGAATAGGCACCACTTCTCCTACAATAGGTGTTCCATCCATAATTTCAAACTTCTGTAGTGTTTCGGATTGCATTAAATCTGTTGTTTTACCAGGGCCAATATATTCTTTCCGGACTACACCAATCTCACCATACCTAATATCCATATCTGCTACTTTAAAAGTCACCTTTCCAAGTACTCGCTCGCCTAGATGAAAGATTTTCTTATCATACTTAAACTCAATATGCAGTACATTATCCACACCAACATCCATAGATGTGGATTGTGGACCAAATACAGTTTCTCGAAAGTAACTTCGATGACGTGAGGCATCGGGTTGGGTATCACTCATCTGTTCATCTACTCTACTCACCCAAACTTCCTCCATCTCGGTTACATTCTTCACAGGTCTCTGAATCGTCACCCGAAGGAAATAAGAGACCCGTGCATTAATACCACGATATGATTCATACTCCTTTGGAGCGGAAAAGTGAAATTCAAGTGGTGTTGGATTACGCAGCGCGTCTGGTTCAAAACGTTTATCTTGTCGCATAAAATCCAGTTTCTGCACACTCTCCCCGAATGTTGATATGACTCCAACGAGCTCTATGAGAACTCCATTGTGGCGGTAATTTCCTTTTGGTGTGAGCATCACACGGCCTCGCACCGGCTCTGTGCTGGCGAAGAGATGCATTCGCTCGCTTGTACGTTCGTACGGGTCATCTACGGTGACCATACTTTCATCCATCTTTCCATCAAAGATGAACTTCACATCGCAGCCATCTACTTTGCGCAGGAGACGACCAAAGAGACCGGGCTCTCGGTCTTTTTCTACTAACCGCTCCCTTTCCAGCATCTATTGCGGTGGAATACGTATGAATGTATATATATATATATATATATATATATATATATATATATAATTATTTATTTATACTTCTGTATGTGTATGTGTGTGTGTGTGTTGGTAATCGTAACAGCAGCGGTGTCAGCTGCAAAATGGTGATGATGATAATGAATGAGAGTAACCAGAAATGAGAGCAATGAGCAACCCAAAGAGGAAAAAAGAGGAAAAGAGAAAGAAAGAGAAAGAAAGAGAGAAAGAAAGAAAGAAGAAGACACTAAAGAAACATGAAAAAGTAGAAGAAAAACAAAATATGAAATGTGAAACGTGGGAATTATAAAAAATTTAGGCTATCCATAAAAAAAAAAAAAAAAAATCAAGAAAAAAATAATACATGTACGTATGCATTCCCTACCACTTGCAATTCTATAGGCTCGAAAGGAAAAACCTGGAAAAGAAAGCGAGGAAACACTTTTTCTTTTTTTTTTTTTTCTTCTTCAGTCGAGCAGAAACGAAAAAAAAAAAAAATTAAATAAGAGCAGGCTATTGGCCAAAAGTAGTTTGACCTGGTGCGGGGGCAATAAATTGGTATAAAAAAAAAAAAAAAAAGAAAACATATCGTCTTATTATTATTACTTCTCCGGCGCTCGTTTCTTTTCTATTTTTTTTTCCCTTTTTTGCAAAACAGTTCGTACGCGAATGGAGGACACAAAGCGACTAAAAGAAATGCAAATATATATATAGATATA
Organism: Trypanosoma theileri; assembly: GCF_002087225.1. Lineage (NCBI taxonomy): Eukaryota > Euglenozoa > Kinetoplastea > Trypanosomatida > Trypanosomatidae > Trypanosoma > Trypanosoma theileri. Next base: position 792,046 of record NW_021639848.1, read on the forward strand.
TATATTTATATAAATGCAAATATATATATAGATATATATATTTATAGAAAACAGAGATAAACATCTGCAAAAAAAAAAGAAAAAAAAACGTGTGATTGAATAAAACAAATCTTCACTATAAATAAGAAAAGGAGATAGATTTGATAGTTTACCCAGAAACAGTGAATGTGCATCGCACTTCCCCCATCCCTCTTGCATACACATTGATAAATGGAATACCAAATACAGATGATATACAGAAAGAAGGAAGTACCAAAGCATAGCATGAAACGAGAGAAAAATCAAAAAAAAAAGAAAAAAGAAAAAGAAAACATATATATATATATATATATATATATATATATATATAAAAGAAAAGAAAAACCCTCCTTTCATTCAGTGAATATTTTCTTCTTCCTTTTCACCCATCACAGGTGCCGGGGTGGATCGCGGCAGCAGTCGACGGAACATCTCCGTTGTGGGTATTGCCAACCGTGCCCCGAAGATATTCTTTGCCCGCTGTATCCCACCCTCCTGTGGTCGCCGCAGGTCTGCCTCCCACACCCGACAAACCCCCACCAGTAGTGTAAAGAGATCTATTATGGGGAGTTTGGCAAGTTCACCGTAGACCATAAGTGTCTGTCCCTTCTTCTCTACCAAGCGAGGAACCACACTGACACTGGTATTACTCCTGCTTCGACCATTATTGGAACCATTACCACTATTATTGAGTCGTTTGCTAGAACTATTGTTATTGCTTGTATTATTATTCATACTACTGCTATTGCTAGATGTCCCATTCATTACCCACGCGGTTAGATCATTCGTGGCCTCACTATGAGGAAAACATTCTGCAAATTTAACTTTTCGCCCCACAACGGTGTGACGTGTGAGGCTATCTGTAAAAACTTTGCAATTGTCCGAGAAGGTAAAAACTTGTACACGACGACGTAAACGGCTTTTCTTTAAAAGATAACGAGCTTTACGAGAAGCATCGCAAACAATCACATAATTATGTATACGATGTCCAGATTCACTAAGCAACTCCCCTACCAACTTTCGCTCTTCAGGGTAAGAAGAAACTGGACACGGTGCAAGTATATCCATTATTCTATCGGGAACAGCACGGTAGACAAGATTATCTTCCATTTCACCAATTGGTACTCCATCAATAAAGCCCAAAATTTTACCATCTGCGCATTCAGTTAAATTGATCACCACTTTTTCTTGATCCTCTCCTTTCTCTACTCGAGCTTGTGGACGAAGAGCATAAGACTCCATCACATCTTGGTGTGACTGACCCGATGCAAGAACCTCTGGTGAACCAATTTGTACCAATTGTGGACTAGTCCCCTCCTCTTCACTATCGGTAGAGATGGAACTACATACACTGAAGAACTCATCCTTTTCCTCTAGGACCAGTTGCGACAACACAGACTCATTTACCGGTAATGAAAAATCTGCTTGTGATAGTGATTGTGATTGCGATCTTGATTGTGATCTTATTTCTTTATCTTTTCCCTTACCTTGTTCTCTTTGTAGTTTCTCATCTGATTTAAGTACTACAACTCCTGATAGGATTGGTGTCTTGCAGCTACTCCGTTTTTGTGAAGACATCTGAGGTGTTTGTGGATCAACATATCGGTTAAGTGGTGTACTTTCACCACGTTGTGTTTCCTCTTCACGTAAGGCTGTAAGTCGCAATACCTCTGATGCTATCAATGTTCCTGCAATATCATTCATGCTGCTGCCTCCACGTGAGGCTGGGATTTGATCGGCATCAATAAATGGTAATAATAACTCTAATGTGGGGGATCCACTGAAGAAGTGCATCTTCTCCTGCACACGGGGATCCACAAATGGGCGAAGGACTTTCCATGCCCCTGTAACAGCCCAACCAGCATTAAAGATAAGCATTCGCCGCATAATCTCAGGATAATATTCCTGCATGATTTTAGCCATATCACGTGCAAAGGAAAGTGTCATGGAGTTCACTGCAGAGATTCCCAAATTACATAGATCTAATACAAGAGTGCAGCGATCCACTTTTTTTTCTTTAGATAGAAAACGTGCTGTTTCCATTACCCGCATTTGCACCCGTAGTAATTCAGTTTTATATCCATTTTTAATGGCTGAAACTACCAAAGGTATATCTGGAGTATTCCACATAATAGGACATCCTTCTTTATCAAATCCGTAAAGCATAGCACCTGAAGATTCAACATCCGAGTTGTATTTTTCTATCATGAGATAATTGAGTTTCTGCTCTTTTCGTTGAGCTGCATAGGTCCGTATGGCCGCCTCTGTTGCATCTACACTCCATCGTTTGCCAATCAGAAATCGGTAGAGTAGGTCACAATCAGAGACTTTCTGAATATCATCAAGAGGTAAAATATCCTTTACACGATCGCGTAGTAATAAATTTTTGGCTTTCTGTTCTGGAGTGAATATCATAACTCCTGAACCTTTTTGAGCTTCGTGATCTCTACTATACGAAGATGTTGAAGATGTCGAAAATGAACTGGAACTCATATTTATAGCAATCTTTGTTAGCAACCCTTTTAAAAGAATATATATATATATATATATGCCTGTATGCTTTGTCAATTAATGATGCGCAACCACAGAATGCTATTGCTACTTCTGGTGATTCCCTTTCTCGTTGGTTGAATCTAAATGGGGTAGCAGAAGATATTTGGAAACAAAGAAGATGTTCCTTTCGTTTTTTGTTTTTTTTTTTTTTTTACTGTAAATGCCTTTTTTTTATATATTGTTGTTGTTATTGTTTTGTTAGTGCGTCTCGATTCCTTCTTTTTTCTTTTTTTTCTTCTTCTTGCTGTCACTAAAACAAAGGCAAAGGCCTTGAAAATCAAATAGTGTAGAAAGAATAAGAAGAAATAATAATAACTAACACAGGAAAAGAGAAAGAAAAGACTCTAAAAAAAAAAAAAAGAATACCTCCAAAGAAAAAAGGATAAATAATCTAATACAGAAAGAGGTATATGGTGGAAGTTACTTCTCACACTCACCACTGCAAAGAGACTCCTCGCTCCAATTTTTTAAAGATATGGGAAACTGTAAAAATAAATAGAACAAAAACTGAGAGACCGCATAATATTTTCTTTCTTTCTAACCTTTTCTTTATCAATCCCCTTCCCTCATATATACACACACACACAGAGTGAGAGAGAGAGAGAAAAAAAGAAAGGAAATAGAGAAAGAATCAACTAGATATCTATATATATATATATATATATATATATATATATATACGCCATAGGGGTAGACAGACAGAGAGAGAGATAAAGAATGATGGATTAGAGGAGATTAGCTGGTCCCTCCCCGCAGTGCGTTGTACTTTTCCATCAAATCGTCCTCATCGTCCTCCTCCACTTCTGTTGTCTGCACTGTCTGTTGTGCCTGTGGCAACTTGGAGCGTCCAGCGGTGGCGCCCTCCATCTTGCCGTGGGTGACCTCCTCCACCACTTTACTCACCTCATCCTCCAACTCCGTATCACTGATCCCATCATCTAAGGCATCGTCAATCGTGTCGTTCATCATCTCTTCAATCAATCCGGCCTTCACCATTTCTTTACTCATCGCCTGCATCACTTCCTGCACCTCACGTATACGCACCAGTTCATTCATCTGGGACATAATAGTGGCACTCTTCTTAAGATTCCCCGCCAGTTTTATCTGAGAGACCTGCTGTTGTAAATGCATAGATACAGAGTTCATCTGGGTTCGGGCGGTGTACATGCGACGCACGGCATTACGAGAGCGAATAATCTCCTTTGATAACATGCGGACAGCCACGTTGTCGCCCTGACGAGCCGCCTGTTTGGCTGCTTGTTTGACTTTCATTTCCTCTCGTTGTATTTTGCGAATCTGCGTATCGATCTTGCGCATTTCCGAGTTGAGCTGCCGCCGCCAAATCTTTGCCTGCTCCTCCGGCGTCTCACGTTTGAACATCTTGTCGAAAATATTCATTCTTTCGACGGTCACTCTCTCAAGTCTGTCCCTCTACAAATATAAATATAAATATAAATATATATTATATTATATTATTATATATCTCACCCTAATCTTTGCTTGACGTGTCTTTCTAACACCAAATAATATTTTTTTTTCTTTTACTCGTTGCGTGGAACACGCTACATGTATTTATATATATGCAGAATAAAAAAAAAGAATAAAAGAATAATAATAATAATAATAATAATAAATAAAACAGGACATGATGTATGTAAAGACGTGAAAACCGTACAACGATATATATATATATATATATATATATATTCTTTAGGTGTAAGATTGAGAAAAAAAAAACCATAAAACCGTAAATATACAGATAGATTTTTTACAAATAAATAATAATAATAATAATAATAATAATAATAATAATAATAATAATAAAAGGGTGGAATATATATCTCTCTATGTATCTAGATCATCTATATTCCATCCTGCTGCCCGACAGCGTTCCCGTTCCTCTTCCTTCTCATCTCTTCCATTACTTGACTGAATGTCGGAGCCCAATCGTGTGGCCTGCACAACAAGAGGAGGCTGCATTGTATAGCAGACAGGCATCACAACATGCGGCACACCACCACTACCAACAACAGAACCACGCCCACTATTATTATTATTATTATTATTATTATTATTATTATTATTATTATTATTATTATTATTATTATTATTATTATTATTATTATTATTATTATTATTATTATTATTATTATTATTAGTATCGCTTCCAACATGCAATGTCATCATTGTATCTAATTGATATGTCATGGGCAAACACAAATCCAACAAACGACGTGCACCTTCATGCTTGATAACATAGCAATTGGTCGTTCGATGCATTTGCGGCACACGACTAACACCTTCCGCTACTCGCAACATAGATGCCTGCCCAGCCGTGTCTAATCCACTCACATACACCAGTTCCCAGTCGTCTGGTACTCTTCGCATGCGTTCTTCATACTGTTGGTGAAAGTTCACAGGGAAAAGAGAGTCATCCTCCACGACAAGAACACAACGCTGACGCCTCGCTGCGATTGCGGCCCACACCATCACGTGACTCAGTGCACAGCCAACAGCACCCTTGTTGAGATCCATTCCCCATATGCGGTGGGATTCCTCTTCCTGCAGACGAAGAAACCCTAATAGTGAGAGTAGACCACACGCATGGGCCTTGTGAGCATCAATCTTGTTTCCCTCTACAGCAGAGAAACGTTTGTAGTCCCCTTCACGAAACCCCGCACGCTGCAATTGTTTTGAAATAAACGTCCAACGGTCTGGTCGTCTATCTAGATTGATGACATAGACAGCGTCAAATAAAGAATTTCTCTGTGGATACAAGGACGTTTGATAGTGAGATATGTGAGAAGGAAAAAAGATGCTGCGACTTCTGAGACTCGTGCAGAGAACTTCCTTCTTCAAACGCAGCAGTCCCATCGTGAATGGATACGGTCTTTTCTCTTTTTTTTATCCCCCCTTGTGTAATTATTATTATTATTATTATTATTATTATTATTATTATTATTATTATTATTATTATTTTCGAAATGGGAGGAGTCTTCTGTGAACTGCAGAAGGCTACAAATACTCCCTTTTACAAAAATGGAAAAGGGATTATTAGAAAACGAAAGAAAAAAAAAAGAGAAATAAATAGATTACATGAGTGATAAATAGATAGAATTAATTAGAAGAAAAACAAAATAAAAAAAAGAAAAAGAACGAACCAGACGAGGTGAAAAAGATCAGCAATAATGCAAATGAGAAAATAGACGAGTCCATTTCTCTCTTTTTTTTTTGTTTTGTTTGTTTGTTTGTTTGTTGTCGTTTTCGTTCGCAGGGAAAGGGAGTACCGCCTTCTTCCCCTTTTATGGCCGTCACTTCGCTTACTCCCGGTATTTTTTTTTTTCAAACCCAGCATTGCATAATTGTCACATTCGCTACTTTTTTGTTTTTTTTTTCTTTTTTCTTTCTTCTTCTTTGCCTCCACTTCCGCGTTCCTTGATTCTTTATTTGCTCGTTTTTCATGTTTTCCTCCTCATCCTCATCCTCATCCTCTTCTTCTTACTGCACATTTCAACACTACCGCCGAGTCTAACTAACTAACTATATATATATATATATCTTTGTGTATGTATATCTATATATACCTATCATCGCCAGAGGCATCCAATGGAGGCAGACCAACGTGCGGGCCCCATGATCTTTGAGATACTTCCCTGCGTGGGCTCCACCTGCATGAGATCATCCAACATCTTTCCCTTAACGAGATGCAAATATTTCCCCTCATGCTCACCGGTTGTGACAATATACGAAGCCGCCAGTGTTACACCAGGCGAGGTAAGAATTAGTTCCTTCTGTGGTGTAACTTTTAGCAAGTATTTATAACTTAATGTGCTAGCCGTGCCCTCTCGGTATATCATACGCATTAACATATTTGTCTGTGATGACAAACACTCCTGACGCGGGTATGAGTATCGACGCTTCCAGTCTTCATTCTTTTCCAATCCATTACGTATATCATATCGATGTTTGAGTGAATCATATTCCCATAAATGTACCATTTGGTTAAGGGCACCAATCTGCACTACCCAGTACCCCTGGCATCGGCTCACAGAGGCACGCATGGGCAAGAGATCCATTGAAATACGGTGAAAAGTATCATATTTGTCTGGTAAAATATCATAAACACGGAGTTCATACACCTTCTGATTGGTAATATTCAACAGAGGGAATGAGCGTTTCAACATGCTTTGTTTCTTGTTTTTTCCTGTTTTTTTTTTTTTTTTCTTTTTCTTCTTCTTTGACTAAATAAATAATATATACGTATTTGTTACTTTACTGTATATATGTATATATATATATATATGTATGTGTTGAAGAATGTATGGGGAACGAAGGGACCTGCTCTTTTCGTCGTTAATAACTTCCACTCCTCTCTCTCTCTCTTTCACTAGTCTTCTTTTTCTTTTTTTTTCCTCCCTTCTTGTGTGTACTCCACTTTTGGAGTATTTCAACTTGTTTGATCGTACGCAGTGAGAAAACGCGTAGACCACAAGCGATTGAAAGAAAAAGCCCAAGTCACTAACCCCTTTTTCTTCCCTTTATATATTAATATAAAAGTACTGTTCTTCCTCCACTTAAGCTAGAAAAATAAAACAGAGGTAAGGGTGGTGCAATTCAAAAAGAAAAAAAAAGAAAAGAAGAAAAGGAAAAAGAATGTATTTATTAAAGATGGATGTTCATTTTCTTTTTTTTTTTTCTTTTTTTTTTTTTTTTTTTGCTTTTTTGCTTTTCGTATGCAGAGAGAGAGAGATGTACGTCTTCCTCCTTGGAATAGAAGCGTAAGCATGAGAAAATCAGTAGCTTCTCAACACACATAACGCAAAAACACTAGAAATATATATATATATATATATGTATATATTCACTTCACTTTTTTTTTCTTTTCTTTTTTCTTTTTTATTATTATATTCCGTCTTCTTGTCATTTTCTTTTCTTAATACACATGTTTTCACCACCACACTTTCAGAAGAGTATACGGATTACAAGTATTCATTGTAATGTCTTCAGTATTTCCATCAGTTTATCCTTTAACTGGGTGAGGGGTTAATATACTCTCCCAACCCACTCCCCCTCTTGTAATTTCTTACTTTTCCTTTTCTTCCATGTCTACAGTATTCCGATATACCCTCTGTACACGTGAAGAGCAAAAAAAAAAAACAAAAATAAATAAATAAATAAAGAGAAAAAACCTAACTGCGTCAAAAATAGGAAAAAAAACAAAAACAAATATTGCCTTCAAACACCATTCATTTCAGACACCTTCCTAGAAAAACCCAAACTACAGCAACAACATACATGCATATGCACATATACACATACACATAGAAATATATATAGATATATAGATAAATATAAACATTGGATAATCCCTCACGCAGAGAAGTACCTATGTTTATTCCGCGTTTCTTTTTCTCTCGTTCCACTTGATATGATATCCACGTTGCTGTCGCTTAATAACTCTCATTTACTCTTCCATCATCATCATCATCGTTATGAATATCATCACCCCATCATGTGCAAATGATATGTATATAGAAGAGAGGGGATGAGAAAAGACAGTGGGTCATCACCCCAGCGAATTTCATAGTAACAAATATAACCCATTTACAATCACAATATGTTCACTTTTTTTTCTTTCTTATTTTTTTTCTTTTTTTTTTTCGTTTTGCAGTTTAAGGATGCCAAAAACATGGACTAATAATAATAATAATAATAATAATAATAATAATAATAATAATAATAATAAATACGAATAATACTACTACTAAATACGAATAGAGATAATGATAATAAAGTGTACCCCAATTAGAGTGCCTTTATATGCGCTGCTCTACTATCATTGCAGGCGTGCATTGATAAGTGTCAGGGACGCTTGTACATATATCGTCCATCGTAAACAAAGAAAAAGAAAAAAAAGGTAAAATGTACGTCCGTTATGCAAAAACAACTTCACAAATATGTTTTTCCTCTACATCATGTGCGCTCTTATATCCCGTAGACGGTGAGGCACTGATACCACGACCTGCATACAACAACTCCCGTTTGCCCTTTGTGTAAAATTCAATGCGTGGTTCCACATGATAGTATGCTCCCTGGTTTTTGGGTTCTTCCTGTGCCCACATTAATTCAGCGTTACTGTACTCCTTCAGTAGACTTTGTACCTCTGCCACTGGGAATGGTGAGAGTTCTTCAATACGAACAAGTGCTACATCTGTCTTTCCATTAGCCATACGGTATGCATGAAGAATGTGATAAAGTTGTCCTGTACATAAAACAAGACGACGGGCCTTTTCAGGAGGTACAGATGTATCCTTAATAACAGGATAAAACTGACCTGAGGTGATTTCCTCCATACTTGACTCATTAGGTGAACGGAGGAACTGTTTAGAGAAGAAGAGAATCAGTGGTTTACGAAAATCCCGACGTACGTGTCTTCGCAAGAGATGGAAATACTGTGCTGGTGTGCTTGGGTACACCACTTCCATATTCACACGGTGTGCGCGTTCTGCTTGAGAATAGGCGGGCGTCTCCACATCCTCCGATACGGCTTGTAGAAATCGTTCAATACGACCACTGCTGTGTTCCGCACCTCTTCCATCGTAACCGTGTGGAAGTGAAACCACCACGGACTGCTGTTGATTCCACTTGGATTCCCCAGCGGAGATGAATTGATCAAAAATGATAGCTGCCCCATTTGCAAAATCCCCATATTGTGCCTCCCATATCACAAGACTGTTGGGATCATTAAGGGAATAACCATTAGCGTAGCCAAGGGCTCCATACTCGCTGAGAGGACTATTGGTCACCACAAAAGGTGCCTGGTCTTCTTGAATGTGTGCAAGTGGAATGTAATGACCAACTTTTTTCTGATCGTGTAAAACAGCATGCCGCTGTGAAAAGGTTCCACGTTCCACATCTTGTCCCATTAGTCGAACGTGAATGCCATCCAAGAGGAGTGATCCAAATGCCAATGCCTCCGCACCACCCCAGTCAATACCTTCACCCTTTTCAAGAGATTCATTACGGCGATCCAATACACTCTTTAGTTTGGGGTGTACCGCAAAGTCTTCTGGAATAGTTTTAAGGGCATCCAAGACAGGTTGTAACTTTTCACGAGGAACAGCTGTAGGCTCTAGCTTTACTTTTCCCAATTCATCCGAGTACTTCATATTTTTCCATAAATCTGGGATACATGATCTGAGAAATTGGCTGTAATGAACCTTACTTGCTTCATTTTGAAAAGCACCATAACGTTCCTTTTCTGCAATAGATTTCGCTGTTCGTTGTTGTTGTGTAATAACACCATCGGCAATTAATGCATCGGAATATTTGGCAAACAAATCTCCCATGGATCTAATGCGATTGTACATAAGTGGTTGAGTAATACTTGGATCATCATTTTCATTGTGTCCAAAACGGCGGTAACAGACAAGATCAATAACGACAGATTTATTAAATTTAGCACGGAAATCAGCAGCAAATTCAAACACACGAACCACATCTTCAGGAGAATCACCATTTACGTGAAAAATAGGACACTGAAAAACACGACCAAGGTCTGTGCAATAAGCACTACTACGAGAACATTTGGGATCAGTAGTAAACCCAATTTGATTATTTACCACCACGTGAATAGTACCTCCTGTGGAGAATTCACCAACCTCACTGATACACATAGACTCAAAAGCGATACCTTGACCACTGAAAGCCGCATCTCCATGAATTTCAACAGGGAGAACTTTTAATTGTCCATCACTCTTGTATGAAATTTGTTCCGCTCGTGTATATCCTTGTACAACAGGGTTTACTGCCTCAAGATGTGATGGATTAGCGAGCATTTCTGTAGCCATTTTCTTTCCATTACGTAAATCTATAGTAGAACGTGCTCCGAGATGATACTTAACATCTGATTGAATTTTAAAAGGTTCTAATTCTGGTGCTGTGATACCCATAAACTCTTTCAATAAAACAGGAAAAGGTTTTCCAATAACGTGATAAAGTACATTAAGACGACCACGGTGTGCCATACCAATATTTACCTTTTCAATACCATGATTAGAAGAAACCTCAAGAAGGGCACGAAGACCAAGAATAAGAGATTCTGCTCCATCTGCACCAAATCGTTTTTGAGTAGAATATTTCCGTTTGAAAAAGTCTTCAAAGTGTACAGCGGAGGCAACAATATCCCATGTCCATAGACGTTCCTCTTTAGTGAGACTGCGGTGAAGTGGATTGTAAGGACCTCCCTCACTTTCCACCGCCTCTCGCATGAAACGTACAGACTCTCTGTCAACAATATGCGATAACTCGTATCCAACCTTTCCACAATAACGTTTGGTGAGGTGTTCATGAAGTTCTTTAATCGTCATTGGTCGACTGTTCGTGTTCAGTACTCCACCAACCTCATCTTGAAATCCAACACGTACCACCCGGTTATAATCATCTGGTGTAAATCCAAAGAAACCCAAATCAAGACGTAATAATTCTCTAAACCTACGCGATGGAGTACGTCGTGTGGGATCATCATTTTCGTAGTTTAATGGATCTGTAGAAGCCATTAAATGACCACGATCTTCAAAAGCTTGAATCATCCATGTAAGTCTTCCACAGTCATCAAGTGATTGCTTAACCGTTGTATCATCTGCTGAGGTTGTTGGTATCACACGAATTGGTGCGTTTAAAATAGGCTTTTCATAATCCTGCAGTTCCCTTGCGGAGAAAACTTTATCCCATGAAGGGTCCACCGAGTTTCTGTCTGCCTTCCAGTTCTGGTAAACCGTGTCGAGATACATGGCGGAGGAGCCATTTAAGAAACTATCGTTTTCATATAATAAACGGCGTTCGGGAACATCAGATTGACTGCGGGACTGTTGTGAGAGCCACAGCGAAGAGACCGCGGAGCCACGCAGAACGGCAAGCTGCGGTGGCACAGATGATGTCGTTGAAAGCAAACGACGCATCATATTTAATTGATGTTTTTCTTCTTTTTTACTTTTTTTTTTTTTTTTCGATCTCCCGATTCCTTTTTTTTTTTTTTTGGATAACTATTGACTGTGTACTTCTCTTGTTTGTTTGTTTGTTTGTTTTTTTGTTTTTTCTTCCGTTTGCTGATTGTTGTTGTTTTCTTTTATTGTGCGGGACGGCTTGCCTTGTGTTATCAGGGCGCACCGTATTGAACTTCTAAGATTTATATAAAAGCAACACCGTCAGTGATTAGAGAATAAGAGAAAGCATAAAAAATAAAATAATTAAATAAATGAAACTAATAGCATACTCTTCCCATGATATTTAAGCTGCTAATACTAGAATTGAACTGCTTTTTGTTTTCTTTTTAACATATATATATAGAGAGAGAGACACAGAAATAACATTGTATGTTTGAATGTTATAGTTTACTCGCTGCGTAAAAACACAAAAACAAAACAAAACGACCAAAATCTCCTCCTCACTAACACACACACACAGAAGACTCCTTTCTGAAAACACAGAAAGAGGAAACAGAGAAGATCTACAAGAGAACACGATGTATCATTTTTCTTTTCCTTTTTTTGTTTTGATATATATATGAAAAGATCCGTCGTTTGGGCACCTAATGAAATTAGGTTTTAAACAAGGACCCACACATCCATCTTCAAAGAATGAAAAAGACCTCCAAGTAGTAATAAGTACATTGGTTCGTGAAATCGAGCCAAATAACCATATCGGGTGAACTCTTTATTATAACAAGAAAATCTACACCATGTAAACACTCCATACAATAAGCATCATATATATTTATATATTCTCTGAATCGTCCTTACACATATTACGCACCAAGTCCTTTTTTCCCATGTCTAGTAATAGCATTGTTGAATTGTTCCTCGAGTGCACCATTGATGGATTTTAATGTACTTTTATCCGCCGCAAAAGTGTTGTGATGTGTTCCCTCGTGTTTCCCACCTCCCATTAGGCGAGCAAACTTGGCACGTTTCTTCGTATTTCCATCAAACACATCCGTATTGGCGTACTGTCCAAGATCAACGTCATCCTCTTCTTTCTTGTCACTCTTATTATTCTTATTATTATTATTATTATTATTATTATTATTATTATTACTATCCGTAGTGTCATGTTCGTCAGGGAGTTCATCTACTCGTTCTCGCTTTTTACGCGGTAGGTGTGAACGCAGAATGTGTCTTGCGCTCTTCGCATCAGTCGCAATCTCCGATGATGAAGACTCATCCGCCTCGATCTCTTTAAGTGCTGCAACAGCTAGTAGTAACAAAGCCTCAGTGCGGCTTGGTAACTCATCTGGTAGCAGTCCATGTGCCTCTGCTAACTGCAGTGCCGTTTCTCGCAATTCCTTTGCCGTAACCTTAAGAGATGTTGTCATTTTTAAAGATTGTGGGAACAAGAATGTGATTATCCCGTCTATGTATCCGCTCTCCTGACACCTTGTTCTTTATTGATAGTGTTGTTCGTGCAACAAGGAGAGAAAGGGAGAAGGAGAAAGAAGGAAGGAGAAAAAGGTTAGGCTTTTTTTTTTTTGTAAGAAAAGCAAAGTAAAGCAATGTAAAATAAAATAAAACAAATAGCCACTTGAATTCGTTGTATAGATTTATTAGTGCTTTCAATTGAATAAAGTGAACCCAAACGGTTCTCGTACAAAGGAAAGAAAAAAAAAAAGCATAAAAAGTCGAGAATAACAACAACAAAAAAAGAAAAACACATATCAAAATTAAGATCAGTGTACCTCGCTTACACCTTCATTCTCCATCTCAAACAAACACACCTAACTGTTGTTGTTGTTGTTATCATTATTATCGTTTCTTCTTCTTCTTCTTCCCGTTCTTCTTCTTCACACACATTCCTCTCTCAAACATTATACAATTTCTCGTTCCTCTTTCTGAGGATGAATTGGCCGCAGACGTGATGCATCCACCTTTACACTACTTGCGGCATTTGGTGCATCTAACCACACTTTACCGCGTGATTGTGCCAACACACGATCTCGCAGTTCTGAGGCCTCTAGTGTTTTGTACGTCTCACGCCGCTGCCGCATTCGCTCAAATAAAGCCCGTTGATCATCGTAACTAATACGTGGCTCCATCGCTGGTGGTGGGCCATCACGTGCATGCACCTTCACAGTGAGACGACTCTTCTCATTCCGCCCGCTGTACTTTGCGATCTCCCCCTCCATCAACTTCCCGCAGAACCACAAACCGGCCTTCTCCTCCGGCTGCATCTCATGCCGCTTCCAGTGGGTGTCGAGAATGGCGCGGCAGTGATAAATGACGAGACGGCGGTCTTCGTCAATGTCGGGGTTGTCGTGCAGGGCGTAGAGATGCTCAACGGCCGCCGCACGATCTCCACCCTCCGGCGCACGGCATTCCGCTGGGAATAATTTTTCTGTCAGTTCCCGCAGCCTCTCCGCGTAGTGGTCAAACTCGTCCAATGTAACAGGTGTGGTCTTATCCTTCAAGCGTGTGGACACCTCTTCCACCACGCGTTCATACTCTGAAAGTACATTCTTACTATCATCATTATCATTATCATTGTTATTATCCATAACTTGTACCTTCTGTTTTTGACTGGCCTCATTAAGAAGTTCACGGGCGGAGAGTAACTGAAGCTTCACCTGATGACGGGCATTCTGGATATGGCAGATTTGTTGGGCCAATTCAGGGGAAATAGGAGTCGAGGTTGTGCATTCATAAATAAACTCGTCCGGAAACGTTGTGCCCTTCACCGTCAAGAGCACCATCTTTTTTTTGTTTTTGTTTTTGTTTTTGTTTGTTTTTTGTTTTTTATGAGTCTGATAGCCTTTTTTTTACACCATAAGAGAGATACGCATTTTTTTGATTTGATTTAGTCTGTTTATTTTGATTATAGATGGCATCATCTCTGCATAATACAGTATACAAGCACAAACATAAACAAGGAAAATGGGAATGCAAAAATGGAAATGGAAACGTTGTCCAAAAATAGAAAGAATTTAACATTAAGTTTCTGCATTTTTTTCTTCTTTTCTTTTTTTTTTCTTTTTCCTCTCTTTTCCTTCCTCCTTCGTAATTTTTTTTTTTTTCGTTTTTCCTTCTTCTTTTCCTGCATCGTTCCCTTTCCCTCAGCAGCACAACTACAGTTCCTGTTGAGATAAGTAGAGGAGCTGTCTCCCCAGAACCGTCTTGCGAAGTGGGTGTGTCACGATAGCGTTTTCATTCTCACGAGAGGAGCGGGCGAGCACTATTTGCAAAGCCTTCGCCCACGAAAGTATATTTGTTAAATGCACCACACTCTTCTCTGTTACCGCATTGGCACCATGGCACAATTGCAGCACAGCCCGCAGGACCAACAGATGTGTGTCCTTACAAGCAGCAATAAGCTCCTCTGCTGACTTTACTCGTTCTACTGAACATGTACTTAAGTAATCAGAAAAGAATGCCATGGCTCGGCACCATTGCTCATCACGAGGATCCTCCAGTTGCAAATCAATCACTGCAAGGCTAAACAACTCCGCAAATGCGGCATCCACATCTACTTCACCACCAGAAGATCGTAATTCCTCCATAAGAGGTTGAAGAAGACCAAAACCTTTCTGTAACACTAGTAGACGTAGTGAGAGAAGTGCTTCTCCATGTTTATATGCATCATTAGATTGTGCAAGAAGCCTCGCAGCTGCAGAGACAATCATGTCAAGTGGCAATTCATTATAACTCCAATCCATAGCATCACAGAATGACATCCAAGTTTCAATATCTCCACTTTTTCCCACTGAAGGAGTCAAAGACTCTGAAGAAGATGTAAAGTAACAAAGTGACATCACTGCCTGAATAGTATAGCGTGTAAGAGATTTGGGTATTGTAAGAGCATTAAGCACATGTTCCAAATTAGCATAATAATGCATCACCATGTGAAAATCTTCTACAAATCCGCAGAGGTGTCGAACAGTCAACATCCATGGACCCAATACATGTTGTTGTCCACTCACTAAAGTTCCAAGACGCCACGCACGTAATGTACTCACTGTACATTCGTAAAAAGCCACAAAAAGTGCTTCCTCACCTTGATCAGTCTCTCGCAGCTGGACTGCACACGCCATTCGCACAACAAGCGCCAAACAACGCAGTTGTGAACTGTGATCAACCGGTTCTGTACCTTCAGGGCTAAGAAGATGCACCATCTTTCTAACAGCTTCCTTTATAAATGCTTCAAATACACCCTTACTTATATGCATTACCCGCTCTGTATGCTTCCAAAGTGTTACAGCAGAAGCTAACAGAGAAGACTTGCTAAGGAAGTGTTCTACCGCGTATGATGCCAGTATATTTAGGTTAGAAGCACAAAACTTTATCAGTTCACGTCGAAGAATATCAATCCCATGTGTATCTGTCTTCTCCAGAAGGGCTAAATAATCTGCAATAGGTTCAGTTCCAAAATTTACCACAGATAACTTCGGGGCTTCTGTAGTACGAGTAAACCCTTTAAAAAGTGAGGCAGCACTACTTTCAGAGGGTCCTTCCACAGCTTGACGTTTTACTGTTTCTGTTTCCCCACGTGTTTTTCTTACACGCTTTTTACGTTCAGTAGTTGTACTGTGTGAGCTTGACAATGTAGAGCTACGCAACACACCAGCACCTCGTGCCGGTTCCACCACAGATGGTTTATTCAGATTCTCTTGTGATTTATTTTGTGACTCTTGATATTGGTTTCCTTCTCTTTTCATTGGTTGTGGTGGTAGTAGTGTTGGTGTTGGTGTTGGTGTTGTTGAGGTTAGTGATTGTAACTCTCTTTGTGGTTCGTTCTCTGTCAGTTGAGGATTATGAGTTGAGTTTTCCATCTGTGAGGAATGGACGGACTTCGCTGAGCGTCCTTTACCTCGTGTTGCACGCGATACAGCAACCGGTGCGATTTGGCGGTTACTAGTATCTGCGTTAAAACCCAAACGAAACTCAAGTTCACTAAGTGACGTCCTAAGTGTATCCACGAGATCGTGTAAAGAAGAAGGATCTAAACCATTAACTACAGGCGGTGATGATGATGCTGGTAATGGTAATGGGGGTGTTGGTGTTACTGGTGTCTCTGAGATGAGAGTTGGTGGTGGTCGCTCCTCTAACTGTCGTTGTAAACTCTCCGCTAAACTTTTTTGTTCCTCTATCTTCTCATAAGCCCTCAGAAAGGCAAGTTTATATGCCTCTTCTCGTTCACATACCTCTACTACAAAAGATTCAAATAAAGATTTTAGCTGCTTATATTCTTCACTTACTTGTCGTTCTCCTTGTTGAGTACGTTCTAGTTCTTCTTTAGTTCGCTGCAACTCCTCTTTCATCTTTTTTAGAGAAACCGAGTTCCCGGATGATTTACTATTCGTCTCACTTGAGTGACCAGCCTCTTCCTTTCCCCCTTCAAGTGTACCAACTCCACCTGCTGCTGCTGCTGCTGAAGTAGAAGAAGAAGCGGAAACAGAAGTCTTGCCTTTGCAATTACTGCAAACACGTTTTGACTCCACTGCAACACGCAGTGAGGCGTTAGCATTCCTAAGTTCTCTATTTTCTTTCAGTAAGCGCTGCAGTTCCCGATGGTCATCATTGAGGGCCATAAGAGGATCCACGCTCATATGAGAAATGCGATTATGTCTTTTTACTAGAAAAATAAAAATAAATAAAAAAAATGATGGTTCCACAACCTCACCTCCCCCCTCTAACCTTACGAAAGAGTATTTTAAAAAAAAAAAAAAAGAAAAGAAAAGAGAATTCAAAAGAACGTTGTTAAAGGAGAGAAGATGGGAGTAATGGGAAAGAGGTAGAGAGAATGCATGAAATGACATCATCTCATCATGATATCAAATCGTGGGAGTGGGATTCTATAGCTCTCATCCCTCTCTTTTTTTATATATATAATAATAAAAAGCACTGCTCGTACGACCATGTGTCTGTCAATAAGCCTTTTTTTTTTTTTTTTTCTTCTGTTCTTCTCTTCCTCTGCGCTTCAATTGTTTAAGTGAAGAAAGAAAAAAGAGAGAAGTCTGAGTATAATTAGACCGCTGAGCAGAGGATATACCACAAGTGAAAATTCACCACTACACATATCCCACACGCCTCTTTACTTCACTTCAGCTTTCTTGTCGGTTTTGCTTTCTACAGCATTAACGGTGGTAGTAGTAGTAGTAGTAGTAGTAGTAGTAGTAGTAGTAGTAGTAGTAGTAGTAGTAGTATTATCATTTTTGACTGCAACTTCCTCTAAAAGCTCACGCCACACTCGTTTGTATCTCGCCAAATGTCGTTCGTATTGTTCAATAAACTTATTTCCGTGTTCGCTCCACAGTGCGTTCAGTTCACGATTATCACCTCTCGCTGCAATCGGCTTTCGTTTGCCTCCTTCTTCACTCATGTCGTGCTGACCAACTGGAAGAAGTGCACAACGTCGGCGTTGAGACTCTAGTGATTTCCCTGCCTGAGAAATCGCTTCCTCAGCGACTCCAATAGTTTTTTCTAGTTCTGTAAGAATAATTTCTTTCTCATTCATAATGAAGTCCCACGCGACAAGTTCATCTACGGCACGAGAAAGTTTCTGAATGCGCGTGCACTCCTGGAGGGTTATCTCGTTTTCATCTTCCTCCCCCTCCCATGACGCATACATTGGCGTTCCTACCTTTCCGTATACAAGATATGAACAAAATTCCAAATATAAAACATAAAAACAGAGATGAAGAGAAACATACAGAAAGACACACATAGATAGAGAGAAAAGAAACAACAACAGAGGCAGACACACACACAGATACACATATACACACATTACAGAGAAATGCAATGACAAATACGTACACATAAAAGTGGAGAGCCCACCAATACCCCCTACACTAAACCACACTACACTACAATCTCTTAAAATGCTTCTCCGTTTCAACTAATCATTTATCAAAATTCCACATCACATATGCAGAATGTCAGAGAAAGAAGGTAGAATCCACTCATCTCACCACCACCCTCATTTCTCTCCCTTTACCTATTTCAGAAAGGGAAAAGCAAAATAAAATAAAATAGAAAGGGAGCTGTCTCATTCACGATAGAGACCACTATATTGACTTAAAAACAAACTAAAAAAATAAATAAATAAATAAATAAATAAATAAATAAATAAAATACCCTTAATAGCCCTAATATATTCCTAATATATCCCATATTCCCAACCATCCCAATACCTAATATAGTTTCTTCTATCTATACCACATCACCCGGTTTCTTCATACGGGTACGGAATAACCAATCATCGTAAATCTTCCGTTTTTCCTCAACAAAGTTTTTGGGGTAGGGAGTCTCACGTATAGCTGCATTCCCTGTAATCGCCATATATAGTAGTGCCTGATTGAGTTCCTCCATACGAGACATGGCAAATGCTTTATTGTATAAGTGACGACAATTCTTTGCAGCATTGTACTGTCCCTCTTTCATCAAGCATCGCATAGTCATTTCGTTAACCAAGTTAGCGTGTGAGACATAAACATCACGCTCTCGTTCCAACCAATTTTTGTAAGCCAAATAATGATAATAATCATTGTACTTTCCATCTACAGGGGGAGGTACTTTTGCGTTTACGTACTTTGTACGTGGCCACCGCCATGATGCCCACCAGTACTCCTCTGGACAGGGATTCGGTCTTGTGTACGCATCCACATAGTTACGTGGTCGCAATGCTGAAATTGGGCTCGTAATGTAGTCAAACCAACTATCGTATTTGCGCTCTAGTGAACTACCCAAAATCGGTATGTCAGGATCCTGTCCGTACTGTAACTGAAGTACCCGTGAGAAACGTTCAAATATATTACGTGGGGGAGGCATTGGCTTCTCACTATCAAACGCCGGTAGAGTATCTTTATACTCCTCTGAAGCCATTGACGGCATTGGAATTCGCTCAAACGGTGGACGTTCACCGGTGTACGGAACATGTGGACCCTCCTCCTCTTCCGCGTGGTGATCATCTCCGTGGGCGTGAGTTGGACTCATGTCTACACACAAACACTACTATACAACGATAAGGCCTTACTACCGCCACACACAAACACACACACAAACGTGTGCCACCACACACAAGCACTAATTATACAACCCTAGAAGTGCACCGGTAAGAGCACACACACACACACGCAGTCTCCGAAAAAAAAAAAAAAAAAA
>NW_021639848.1:812387-812736 GCF_002087225.1 Trypanosoma theileri
GTGCAAGGAAGTAAATGGAAACAGAAAACGAACAAAAAAACACACACGGTTCGTAGATACTGACTCCAAAATCAACCAAAAAGCAAATACCAATTAAAACTCAGAAACACAACAACACAAATACTACTTCATGAACAAGAGCAACTATTGTTGCCTCGTAAGACAGAAGTAAGCAAGAAATAAGAGATGTCATGGATCCAGAGGAAAACTTCTTTCACCCTGATTACATACCTCCACGGAGGCGGAGCACCAAGTGCAGCGTAGACTCCTTCTGAATGTTGTAGTCCGCCAGGGTGCGGCCCTCCTCCAGCTGCTTACCAGCAAAAATAAGACGCTGTTGATCCGGGGG
>NW_021639848.1:813561-852618 GCF_002087225.1 Trypanosoma theileri
TATATATATATATCTTCGATCTCTACATTTACGCGAAAAGCTTCGAATACTTCTTTTTTTGTTCTTGGTTAAGTTGTTTTCGCCCCTCTACAATAGCCTGACGAATACTTGCTGTATCACTTGTTTCTCCACCAAGACGTTCGTAATCATGTAGTGCTTCCGTAGCTGCGTCGTAGTCTCGACTTCCGCAAAGCGCTACAGTCAATCGGTGATATGCTTTCACATTATTGTTATCGAGGTGAATTGCTGTTCGGGCGTCTTTGGCCGCTTCGTCATTTTTACCAAGGCGATGTAAACATAGGCTACGGTTTAGTAGCGCAGACAAACGAAGATTGGTTGCCTCCATTTCATTGGGCAGTAAATCTCTGCGTCCTTCGGTAAGCTCAATGCAATCGCTGTAGGCCTGTACTGCGGCTTTGAGATCACCAGCGGCGAAAAAAACATTACCATCTTCTTTTGCCTTCTTTGCCTTCTCGACATCCTCCTCACTGATTCGCTTCGTATCGCTTTCCCTCGCCAATGCTGCGGAAGCCATTTGGGCTCGATTGGATGCATCATACTGTGTTTTAGGGGGGTTTATGTAGAGGTCCTCATAATTGTTAAGTGTACAATCCACGCGACTCCACTCGTCAAGCGCAGGGTCGTCATGGTTGCGTAAAAGAAAGGCATCACCTCGGATATCGCGTTGGGCAATCTTGCTCGCGCGAGAGTTTAGTGCGAGGTCTTTAAAACGACCACTGTCATCAATGTACAATGAAGTACCAATAAATTTATTCTCACGTCCTGGCATAAGAATTGGAACAATTTCAAATGACGTTTGCTCAAGATAATCTGCAATCATCCCGTTCTGTTGTTCACTTGTAATATTTGTATTTGTTTTGTCACCTTCACGTTTATCATTTTCTTTTGCCTTCTCCATAAGGTGTTTAGCCATTTCATTCTTTTGATCCTGCGAGAGAAGTAATTTTCGAAAATACTGCTGTATTGAAGCACGAAACTCCTCATCGCTGCCACCTGGAAAAGATACCTCGCTTGGTGTTTTGGCATCATCGGCAGGGATGAGAACGTACTTAAAGGGAGTAACTGCGGGACTCGGAACGTCCATTGTTGAAGACAAATAACTGGTGTCGTGATTCTGCAAAACCAAAGAAGGAATAATGCAAAATAGAAAATGGGAGAAAAAAAAAACGATTTAAAAAGAGAAAAAGAGGAGAATAGCAATAATAGCACAGGTTACATAAAGAAATCCCTTCAGCAAACACACCCAAATAATAATAACAATAATAATGTGGACAGGAGCACAGACCAAAACAAAAACAGAAAGAAAGCATACCCTTAGGGGTGCGCTTTCGACCAGTAATAATAATAATAAAAAAAGAAAAATAAATAAAATACAAAAGAGCAAATTGAATACTGATCTAAAAATCTAAAAGTCTAAAAGTCTAACATATTAACACATTTTTCTTTTTTTTTTTTTTGGATAGTGATCATTACCACCACCATCATCATCGTTTTCATTAAGGTCTCTATAACCACCTCGGATCCAAGATGAATAAAGAGAACCCTATGCAGGACTTGATGGGCAAAGGGGGTGAAGAATCTGTACAGCTAGATTCAACTCACTCAAAGATTGCATTTCAAGAGCTGCTACTTGTCTACCGTCGCAAGTAATCACCAAACACCACTCTGCCACATGAACGCTACCTCTGTGAATAGCATTGCTGTGATACGCCCGAAGACCTGTGATGAACTCAATTTTTTCTTGTAGCCTAACCTGTGAAACCTTTTTGTTGTAATCCAATTTTTTAAGGGAGAGAAGAACAGCATCTCCATCACGTTGTAAAGAAAGTATACGTTTTGCTACCCCATTTCTCGAGACATGGTGTTTCCAGACAAGAAATGTTCCTATAAAAGGAGTTGTTGTGGTTAAACTTCCTCCTATATGAGTGTTCGAAACGTCTATGCTGTTTCCCCAGTATGCTGGAACATTAGTTGAAGTTGATTCTTCGACCTGAACAACAAGAGATGGTTCATCCGACTCTTCCGATGAGGAAACTACAGTTGTATCATATGGTAACGGTTCCATGATAGAATTATCAGGTTTCTTCCAGACTGTACACTTTCCCACTGATGTAACCTTTGAATTTTGAACATTAAGGTTGATATCTGAAGTGCGATCTGCCAAAGGCTGTCGTGTAAAGTGACGACCTTTCCCGTTCTTGAGAGGTCGGAGTGCCTCCATTGGTGGCGGTGGTGGTGCTGGTTTAGGCAATACAACAGAGTATTGGTTTAAAAGTAAATTATCTTTTTTTACCTCATTTGCCCCCAACTCCGCTGTTGGCGGTACTCGAAAAACTCTATTTATTGAACTTTGAGAAATTCCTTCTGTATTTTTTGTGTTTTGCTTTGATTCCTCTGGCAACTTTGTAATTTCCAAGGATGGTGTTGGTGTTAGTGTTGGTGTTGGTGTTGGTTCACTTACTGACGAATGTGATTCTTGAATTTCAACCGATACGAGTCGTTGTCGACTATCTTTGGTTGTAGATACTGTGCAACACGGTGATGGACTTCTCTGCGGCCCAGTAACGCTCGGTTGTGTGGAAATAACACGACTCGGAACAGTTGAGGATGTGCGTGAGAATGAACCCTTGCAGAGACTTGTCCGCTCCACTCCAAGCAGTTCTGTTACCGTCTTTAACAGGTCTTGTTGTTCTTCATATACTGGTACATCTCGTAAATTACGAATACGCCGCCTACTTTCTTCCACTACAGCTGGTTCAACTTCAATAACAGGAACTCTACATGTGGTATTAGTGTATGAATCTAGCTCCCCCCAATTTGAATAGGGCCCATTTTGTTTGGGACGCTGTAGACTGCTTACAGGAACAAAATCCCTTCGGTCAGGAACAACCAAAGGAATTTGACATAGTAACGGAACCGACGGAGTCATCCTTATTGAACCTTTACTTTTATCTTCAATCGTTTCATTCATAAGTTTTTCATGTTGGTGATCCCACGAACGCTCAAGTGAAAAGACATCTTTGTGTAATGCGGCAACATTATTAGTATTAGTAGTACTAGTGGTGGTATTGGTGGAAAAAACAGCAGATTCTGAAATCACTGGGACCTCCCTTCGTGGAGCAAAATTTTCATTAAATTGCATACCTTTTGGTGGAGTTGCGGAGGAAACTAAAATAGGTACATCAGAAACAACATCACTCTCTAACATTGTTGTCCCTTGTAAGCAATGCAATGAAGAAGAGTTAGAGGGCATCAAACATGGAGACGCCTGTACCTCAACAACGTCACTAGAGATATCATCATCATCATCATCATCATCGTCATTTGCGTCCACATAAATAGTGCGGCGTGGTTGAGTTTTGGATCGACGCGGTGGTGAAACAGTTGGTGTGTGCACAGCGTATTCTGCTAAAACACAATCTTCGCTACAATCATAAGACCTGTCTTTATTGCTATCTGGGGAACAAGGTTGTGACCGCAGTAGTGGCGGGCGTAATGGTATTGGTGGTGCTCCTTCGTTAAGCAAGAATTCCTTCTCAGACGCAAGAACTCTCTCTCGGGAGTGCTGAATAAGAAAAGGAGAACGTGAAGCATATTCAGAGAAACCCTCTTCACTGAGCTTGTCATCCACAACACGAAGTGGTGTGGGACTAAGAGTTAATTCCACCTCTACAGTCTCAAGAATGGGACCAACGCCAATAGCAGCAGACTCAGTAGTAGGATCAAGATTTACTGAATTTATTCTCTGAGTAGGTAAAACAAGAGGACGAAGTGACGTGTAAAGTAATTCAACAGCGGCAATACGGTGTGTGTCTGACATGTCACAACAGCCAACAAAACGTAGTGTTAAAAAAATACGAGTTCCGCTAGTGGGTTCTTTTCCAATAAGACAGGCAATGTGATACACTGTCTTGACAGAGATAGTTGTCTCCATCCAACCTGAGTTGGAAAGTTTGGCGGGATTCATATTCCATTCCTTTACAACAACATCCTGTACAGCAAGTTCATCCATCCTCTGAGAACTTGTTGAAAGACTAATGATGCAAGAAGTAGGGAATGAAACTCCTGGTTTGGCCGGACGAACACGTAGACAAATAAGAGCAGGGGAATTTTCCCAAAAGTAGTCTTCTGTCTCAATTTCACATGTTGCTAGTGTGTCACGGGTATTCACCGCGTAGTTACACCATGGGCTAGTCTCATTATTTTTCTCATGATGATCTGTAGAAAATGGTCGACGAAAGAAGAAGGCATTACCAGGATTCACTCCTGTGGCACGCAGTAATCGCTTGAATGCCGGTACCTCTACTCTAGGGTCACCTATCATTCACAGTGTTGAGCTAACAGATTTTTTCTTCTTCTACTTTGTTTTTTTTTTTTTGATTTCTTTATTTGTCTTTCCTCTTACCGGCATATTCACGGTAAAAAGAAGAAAAAGAAGAGTAAGAAGATAGGATGCACGAGGAGACATAAAAAAAAAAAAAATTCATAATAATAGAAAAATGACAACTCAAACATAGGATTACAAAGAAGAAAAAACAATAATAAAAGGTAGAAACAAAAAAAAGAAAAATACAAAGAGATATTGTAGTCACTATCACCCTAACTCACTCACTCAGAAACACATACAAACTCTCTATATTTCTCTGTTCTCCCTCTTTCTTTTGCATTCTCACACACTTACCCCCTTATACACAGGTACACAATATGTGAGTAAAACAAAAAAAAAAAACTCAACGGTAATAAAACTCCATGTTTTTCTTTTGTCTTTTTTGTTTTTCTTCTTCTTAACTCTTCGATATCACAACTAATGAGTTCGGCCGATACCAGATGCCATTTTGTAGTTCGAACCCCGACTCCCCAATGATACTCCAATAAAAGGTAGCGGTGCTTCCTCTGAAATGAGACGTTTAATGCTTTGATGCTTTTCCCACTCCCAGCGTTTTTTAAGGCGATACCACACGAAACCAGCGTTTTCTATATTGTGATCTGCGAACATCGCACTTACGTTGAAATCACGGCGTTGTAAGAAACCAAGATAGTAATTCGCATATGTGCATTCCATCACAATAGGCCAAGCGGTTGGAGGGCAATGTGGTGCTAACTGTTCTGCATGCAGCATTTCAGTCTTAACTATGCACATAACATCATACAGAAGTTTACGTACTGCCCTATCTCTTGAAGCCAATGAAATATTTTTGAGTAATGCTATGTTTACATGGTTATCAGCACAAAGATCAGCAGGAAGCATTGTAAATCCAATACGGGCATATTTTTTCCAAAACATAACACAATGCTGTGTAAGACCAATAGCTCTACCAATATGTTGCAACATATGTTCCGCATTTTCGTCCTTAACATTAGTAATCTCTAAAAGTGAATTAAAAAAATAACCGTAATATCGATCAAAATGATCAAAAAGTTGTTTAACATTTCCTGGTTGTTGAACAACACGCAACCTAGCATCTGTAAATCCTCGTACAAACGCTTTGGTCATTTGAGGATTTTGTTCTACAACGGCTGCGAAAGGTCTTAAAACTGGATGAGAATCAGTAAACTGACCTGCAGACATTTGTCGTTTTTCCATAATTTGATTTATAGATTCTTTCCAAAATAATAACTTCATACCAGCCCCTGTAGTCTTAACACCACGCTGTGAATGAACATCCAACATCGTCCAGCGAGCTTTATTAAGAGACATAGCAAGTTGCCACATGGCATAATAGTTTTGACGTGTTGTAGTTTCTGGGTAAGCAATCTCACCCATACGATAATGAAATAGGTCATGTTCTTTTAGTTCATCCTCCATTTTTAAATAATCCACTTCAGAGGGCTGAAGAGCTGAAGATACACGTTCTGCTTTATCTGTAGTAGCAGATCTGATGCGCTTCCACATTTCCTCTTTAGAAATTGCATTGCGTGGGATAGCACTGTAATAGTCTTCTGCCTCTTTTGCACGTAGTTGCTCCTTCGTGTTCACATCACTTGCAGCTGACTCCTTGTTCATCTTTGAAACAGAACCACTATTATCACTAGTAGCTGTTGTTGTTGTTGTTGTGGTGGTGGTGGTGGTGGTGGTGGTTTTAGTAGGCAATCCCTTTGACGGTGTGGGCAGTTTCCGTGGGAGAGATGATGATGCATTCCTTGTCACCATATTCTCAGTACCCACACCCTTAGCAGTAGCACTAGCACTAGCCTTATCAGTAGATATCGGTGACCCTGATGCTAATGATGATGATGATATGCCCATACCACCCTTCTGTACATCACGCGGGGACGGCAGTTTACCACTAAGGGCGATGTTTGCCATATGTTGTGCCTTGACGGCTTCAACATTAGTCCCGTGTACCTCGCAGGGGAGTGGCGATGCTGTTTCTACGCCTCCTACTCCTTGTTTTTGGCTTTGGGGAGCAGTGAAGGCTGAGATGGACCCGCCATAGTCCGTGAAGCCGTGGAGCCCCGGGCTGATCCCCTCGTCCTTCGGCAGTCGCAGTCCCCCACGGCGGTATAGAATAAAGAGTCGCCTCATCCTCGCCGTATGGATAGATAGATAGAGAGAGAGAAAGGGAGAAACGCTTTCCTCCTCCTCCTCCACTCACCTGATACCTGGGGAAGACAAGAGAGCATACAAAAGAGAAAGGTGGGTGGGGAACGGGGAAAAAACCACGAAAAAAAAAAGGAATGGGGGAGGGTTTAGAAAAAACATTAAAAAAAAAACGATCAAGATCATGACATTATCAATGAGAGGAAACCAGTAGATGTGTATCCTCCTTTACACTACGAAATCACCACACCCATCAGGATACAACAACAAAAAAGAAGAAAAAAAAAAAAAAGAAAGGGGTTAGAGAAGTACATGAAGGGGCAAGTATGAATGCTCTTTAATACATTTGTGAGCTGCGCAAAATGCCCTCCTCGTTTCGAAGTTTTTTAAGGATAAACTCCGCATCCTCAACAGATTGAATCAGTCCCTCAAGCAACTCGTTTGGGAGAAAGGTCCATTCTAGATTCGCAGATGACTCTCGAGAATCTTTGACATTTAAGTTCCCCAACCCAGAATGTATAGGACAAGCGCATGTGCATCGTGTTGCTAGTGTTACAGCACGACTGGGAGAACCTGAAATATCATTATGTATTTGCCGTTCTTTCCGTATAACCTTATTACTATTCAAGTAATTTCTGTTATGAAGAGGTAACTTGGTCCGATGTTCTAAACCACTTTTGATGCGTTGGTGAGACATGCTGAACGGATCCTTGTAATTGCATCTCCGTACAAAACTACTATGGAAACCATTATCTGAGTGTTGCACATCATAGTCTAGCGTAAGATTTTGAACCCATACCTTATTCCCTCTTCCATCTTCATAATAATAACGAATACGATTTATTGGTGATGAAGTGTTATTACGACATTCCATCTGACTAATAGACAATAATGATGAAGGTAGCATGATTCATGACGAATATACCAACAGTGGCTTAACTTCAAAAAAGGAAAACTGTACCTTTAATTACAAAAAGAAAAAAAATGAAAATAAGCAAACCAAAGGGCAAAGTAAAGAGGGGGATCTCTAATATTTTTTTTCTCTTTTCCTTTTTTTTCTTTTCGCTTGACCTTGAACTTCAGAAGAAGAAAAAGTAAAAGGGAAATTAGTAGACCAGAAAGAAAAAAAAAAAATAAGTAAATAAATCATATATATGTGTAGTACTTGTTTCATTTTTTTTTTGTTCTTCAGCTTCACATAGAGATAGAGAAATAGATAGAGAAATTGTGGTTTTTTTTTTTTTTTTTGAGAGAGAGGGGGGAAAAGGAAGGAAGGAAAAGGGAATACACTTTGCCTAGTTTCACTAGTCCATTAGGGCGCTGACAACAACATCAGGTTCCATGACTTTTAGGTCTTGGTAAGTTTGACCTACACCAACAAATACAATGGGTTGCCCTAATTCGTACACCATTGAAAGTGCTGCCCCAACCTTGTCGTCAATAGTATCAAACTTTGTTAGTACAATTCCATCAATACCACGTGGGACTGTTCCAACAGGCGCAAAGTCCACGAGACATTGATTAAACCTTCGAAGTTGATCTACTCCAGTATTTCCAACAAGTGCTTCACCCACAAATAGGACTAAATCTGGTTGATTATCATGAATAAGTTTTGCAAGTGCTCGCATACGTGATTCGTGGTCTTGCATTCGTCCAGCAGTATCAATAATAACCACATCGTATTGCTGACGTGTGGCTTGTGCGATGGCCGCAGCAGCAACAGCAGAAGGATCGGAACCATATCCCATTTGAAAGACTGGCACGCCCAAACATCGACCATGTACTTCTAGCTGTTCCACAGCACCATGACGAAATGTATCACCTGCAGCAATCAAAACGCTATGACCACTTTGTTGAAGCCAATATGTAATCTTTGCAAGAGTAGTTGATTTCCCTACCCCATTTACACCACAAAGTACAATAGAATAAGGTTTTTTTCGAGCTTGTGCAGATGCTACTGAACGCAGAATATTGACTTCATGTTTAGGTTCTAATATACGACGAAGTGATGCAATCATAGCCTTTTCAATAGACTGATGTAATGAATCAAATGTACCAAGTTTTTTTCCTTCCAAAGAAGTTTCCACAGATTTACAAACGTGTTCTGCCACCTCTACGGCAACATTTTTGGATATTAATTTCTCACGTAAACTTGGAATAACACTTTGAAAATCTTGACTATCCAATTCTCTGTGACCCACATACTTGCGAAGCCAATTTGCTAATCGTCCTCGTGGTTGATTTTCCCATTCTTTCTCTTTTACTGGCGCAACACTACCATTTGGTAAACGCTTGATAAAGGTTGCCCGTTGTATTTCCGTTTGTGCCTCCAATTCTTCCTGAGTTGGAGCTGCCTGCTGTTTTCGCTGTTCTTCTACAGCTGGATCCAAAGCAGGTTGATCCCATCGGGTGGCTTGCTTTACCGGTTTTCCTTTCTTTTGTGTTGTTGATGCGGATGTTGCCTTTCCTGTTGTAGGTTTCTTGCCTTTACGTCCAATGATATGACCACTTTTAGTAACGATGGCACCTCCACTACCCTTATATGCCGCAGCCTCATCACCTTCGTCTTTCTCTCCCGTTAACGCAGAATCATCCACATCTTCCTCATCATCGGTATGTGTTGTCGTTGGATCTGTTGTTGTTGTTGTTGTTGTTGTTGCTTGAGAGGCATTTGCAGTGCCATCCACACTGCGATCACTGGCTTCCAGTCTTGAGAGGGCCTCTGTGTACTCTGTAGAGAAGTCATACTCGCGAAAGAGTCCATCCTGTACCCGTCCGTACTTTTTAGTGAAGGTCTTCACAATATCACGCAGAAAGAGACCCATATGCGGGTATGAGAGAAACTTTGGGTATACGGCCACAACAAAAAATTGTGCATCATTCTCCAATGCCCAGCGTAGTTTATATTCACCAGATACTAACTCTTCTACACCTGCACGGTCCTCAAGAAGAACCTCTTGAATAACGCGATTGACAATCAAACGCCGTCCATTACTGTCTGCACTATGCTCCCAGAGGACCACCCCTCCATTGCTAATAATGGAAAGTGTATCAATCATTTAATAAAAATGAGAAAATGACGTAAACAGGTGAAGACTACTAATCCTTTTTTTTTTTTCAAAAAAACATCAAGAAGAAATGGTGAAGGTGGAACTGCTGACAGACAATACGAAAAGAATTTTTTTTTAAGACACAAGCAGAACCCAGAAGCACAACCTTCAAAAAAAAAAAAAAAACAGTCAAGCAGTTGTCCAAAAACAAAGAAAAAACAACAAAAAAAAAATACTTTTTCTTCGCGACTGCGTTGAAATACTGATAAATCAAAAAAAGAAAAAAATAAAAATAAATAATGATAATAATAATTTGAGAATCAATGATTGTACAGTACGGTGTTAAGTTTTAATTGGCGAATAGCTTCACGCCGGGCAAGGATTTCATTGTACTCTGCCTCTGTGAGAATAACTCGTATGGTTACTGTGGTTTCATTATTGGTTTTCTCTCTTTCTAATAAATTTCGTCGTATAGTTTCAATCCCGGTATTGTACACGTCAACATTCTTCTTCTTGTCACTAGAGTGTAAAATTGCAGAAGCATTTTCTTCTACTTCTCTCGATACATCAGATGTCTCTAGGGAGTGTAAAAATCGCTTTATCTTAAGCCGTCCCGCTTCTATCTCACCACTTCGAGGATCAAGATCATTCTGCTGATAAAATATTGCCATCTCTTCCATACGATCTGCAAAGGAACGCCGAAGAACAGCAAGTGCCTTTTCAACTTGGGGCGGGTTAGATGCCCTCCGCTGTGTCAACTGCCGCTGAAGGGTTGTGTATGTGTTGATCACAGTATCGACCTGTTCACTTATCTCTCTTGATCGATCTAGCTCTAATGGAATCCACTTCATGGCTTGAGGGACAAGCAGTACTACTACTTTTTCGGTTTGAAAAGAAGAAAGAGAAAAAAAAAAGAAAAAAAAAGAGATTGTAAAAATAATCTTTCTTTTTTTTTTTGAAGTAAAGAGAAAAATATATATATTTATTCTCTTCAGTGCAAAGAAAAAAATACATAAAAAAAAAGTCATTTAAACCATATTACAAACTCTACTTTCGTCTTTCTGCTTCTTCTTAGACATCCATAATTAGTTCCGGAATTAAGAAAAGTCGTAAACCGGAAAGAATCTCACAAGTGCTTCTGCAACCCCGTATGGGGTACAAAAACAACATATATATATATATGTCATTTGAATATCAGTCAAATCCATTGAATCCTGTGAGAACAAAGGCGTCGTAGTATGGTTTTTTTTCCAGTTGATGGCACCAATTCCAAGCTGAAGTAAGTCTTCCATCGATGCAACTACCTCCATCATCACCAGAACCATCGAATCCATGACGGAAGAAATCTGACAATATTGTCATTCTAATGGATTCGTATGAGTTGTATTTTGAACGTAGCAGATTACGAATCCCTGGATGTTCTTCTGGGGTATTATGAGAAAATATTTTTTCAAGAGCTTTAATGGTATGCATGATAGGTTGTACAATACGAGGAATCACAGTATATTTATCAATAAATACTAATGGGTTGGGAACATCGCGATCGCCCAGGTGGATAACTTTTATTCCGACCCATCCACCCATTTCACGTTCTGCCTCACTTACACATCTTGACATACGTGTATAGCTTTTCGGTGCACGACACATACGGTGAAATCCTTGTCCTGTATTTACAAACCTGTATTGACCATCACCATCTATCAACATATCATCTTCTGAAACTTGCCAAAATTCAAATATATTGCGTTGCACATTTTCCCATAAGGTAAGAGATTCAGTAACGTATTGACATTGTTGTCTATGATCGTGTGAAAATTTGGCACCCCCTGATCCTGATCGAATAGACAAGTTATATTTTGAATGACTATCTAAAGGAAGAAATTCATCTTGAATAACATGCCGCAACCATCGAAGTGGTTCAATATTTCCTTCAATAAATTGAAATACATCATCAATGGAACGTAAACAACGTTCAATAACCAGTTTATCGTTATTAACCCCATAACGATCTAGTATTCGCTGTAAAGCTGCATTTTTCTCAGATCCATGAGAATTTAGATACATATCTACTTCAGAATCCTTTAGCAAGGCTTCAGCACCAACCCTTCTTAACTCCATTTCAACAGTTATTACCGGATTTACCAAACTATTGGATATGTGTAATCGCCGCCGAATAGAGTCTTTTTGAACATCTTGAAGAAGCATCGTTAATTTACCAAATTCACTTCTATTACTAAAAGGATTAAGTCTTTTATGACGGCGAAAAATTTCAAAAAGTCCTGCAAAAACCCCAAGTATTACACGCATATCAGCTCTTCCCCTAGCAATCTCATCTCTCAACTCTCGTGAGAGACTCCCTGATGCAATGAAAAGACCCAAAATAGTATCGAACAGTTCACGCATGGAACGATACATCCTCTCTTCACGACTACTTGAAAAGCGTATATCGTCAACGTCATCTGTGTATTCACTAACCTTAAGGGCAGCAATTAACAGCTGCAGGTCCTCCCGCTCTGCATCGCTTAAGCGCAGCAAAACATCCCCATACCGCATAGTTTATTTCTAAGAATAAAAATAATGTGTCGAAAATACTCCATAAAATATATATATATATATATATATATATATATATATATATATATATATATGATAAACAATAAAAGTAAGGGGAAAGAAGATAGGGGAAACAAGTTAGAAATGGGATGAAAAGATTTGACAAAAAAAATTTTTACATTCTCCCATTTTTTTTTTATTCTCAATTCTTTTATCAGTATTTTGATTTTTTTTGTTATATGAGAAAAATATAAAAAACGGTAGAAAATCACATATTAATATTCACTCTACCAGTACTTCCTATCTTCAGGCAAAACCTGTTAAAATCATAATAAAAAAAAAAGATGATACGCTCAATGGTATATAACTAGCAATGAAGAAAAAACGTACTGATTTAAAAAATATTTTTTTTTCTTTAATATATATCTCCTACACCTGTGGAATTTCCGAAACTGGGACAACAGGGAGGCTCGTAATCTCTTCTCTCACGGATGCGTACAGAGCTGTGGATAAGTAGCGCTCTCCAAATGATGGGATAACGGTAACAATAGTTTTTCCCGCCATCTCTGGCCGCTCTGCTATTTTAAGAGCAGCAAAAACATTCGCCCCAGCGGAGAAACCGCAGAATATACCATCCATTCGGGATAATTTTTGTGCAGTTTCAATTGCTTTATCACTTGATACCTGAATGATCTCATCCACCAATTCACGATCGAGAACCTCTGGAACAAAACCTGCTCCAATTCCTTGAATACGATGGGGACCAGGTCTTCCTCCAGATAAAACTGGAGACTCTTGTGGTTCAACTGCAACAATATTGGCATTACATCCAACTGATTTAAGGAAGCGTGCGACTCCGGTAAGTGTTCCGCCAGTACCAACACCAGCCACAAAACAATCAACATGACCCTTTGTTTGTCGCCAAATTTCAGGTCCTGTTGTTTCCTCATGAATTTGAGCATTGTACTTGGTACAGAACTGATCCGCAAGAACTGCATCAGGATTATTACTGACGATGCGATTCGCCATGGCCACAGCCCCTTTCATTCCCAGTGAAGCTGGGGTTAATATAAGTTCAGCACCAAATATCCTTAGCAAAGAGCGACGCTCCATAGACATAGAATCTGGCATAGTAATAATAACTTTATAACCTCTTACGGCTCCAAGAAGGGCTAGTGCAATACCAGTGTTACCACTTGTGGCCTCCACAATAACAGATTTACCACGTTTTATCTTCCCTTCCTTTTCTGCTTTGTCGTAGATAGCGTAAGCGAGACGATCCTTAACAGAAGCCATAGGATTCTCAGATTCCAACTTAAGAACAATAGTGGCAGCAGTTTTATTCATATTCCGGAGATACACTGCGGGAGTGTTTCCAATGAGGGCATCCACGGATGGAGCGACATCATTCTGTTTGTTGAACTCTTGTCCAGACATTACTGCAATCTTTCTTCTTCCCTTTTCTTCTTCTCTATTTGTAATATGTCATGCAGAAAAAGAAAAATAAAAATAAAAATAAAATAAAAAAAAGTGATAGAATTAATCTAATAAGAAGAAAAAATCTGTTATATACATATATACATACAAATATATTCCATCGGTTTCACTTTGTTTATTTTTTTTTTTTTTTACTGAAACTTTCCAAATCAACCCAACGGAACATTACCATAGGGTTCTAACACTACACCTCTTTCTAGTTTAGCAAACCGTTGCATTGCTGCATCATAAACTTCTGGGTAACGCTTAAGGTGAAATGTTATCTTTCGCTGAGTTGGAGCATGAGACCAGCAGCAACTACCTGTATATCCATTAAATAATGTTTCCATCATGTGACACACAACACAAAACTGACATTCTTTGCTGGCATGTTTTTCCGGAGTAGAGTACCGCGCATGATACCTAGAATAGCAAGAAATATGACCCGTTCCTGTGACGATAGTATTGTGTTTAAGGTTATAAACTTTTTCTTCTCTTACCAGGGAATCAGAGTTTGGTCGTTTTCGAGTTAAACGACTAACCCCAATCACATTACCAACAGAAACTCTACCTGGGGAAGCAGTCTTATCATTACCTGCTGCTCCTGATTCTTGTGAACTGACTTCAGGTAACAGTATTCCAGAAGGACCTGTAAAGTGGTGGTAAACTGCTTCCATAACATCAGAACATACAGAGGGAAAGGCATATGGAGTATCAAGAGAAGCTTGAGTTAAGCAATGAAGTATATTTTCAAGATATTCTGAAAATAAGGAGGATTTTGCTCTTACTTCCTTTAGTAGAGTCTCCAATTCAGTGTATTTTGGTGACCTTATTTTACTCACAAGCGCTATCGCTGTTTCCAGAGCGGCTTTCTGTTGTTCTGTGTTTAATCTAATCCATTGTAAAAGAAGTTTTCTAAAAGAAAACAACTCGTACAATATATAAACCTCCGGACAACCCCCATTCTTGCATCCCAGAAGACCTTTACTCCGCAATTCACTCACAGTAGTTCGAAATCCCCCAACTGCAGCCAGTAAAACCTTGTCCTTTGGGTCAAGGAAAAAAAGACGCAATAACAGTTCCAGGGAAGAAAGAATTGCCCGTACTTCGTTTTCTGAATTTAACACATGGGGAACGGTACGAGATTCTTCCGACGGGTTACGTCTCATAATACCACTAACCACTGTCTCGGTATCACTTTTGTACTCGTCTGGTAAAGAGGAATGGTTCTCTTCACCCCTGAGTAAATCCCAGCGTCGTCTGGCTTCACGGTGCCAGAGATAGTGCTCGTAGGGTTGAGCAGGCGAGGGCACTTCAACTCCTTTACGCTTCTGTCTGAGCATCTCCTCAGCACAGAAGACATCAAAAGATTGCATTGAATACAAAATGCAATACTAATAGAAAAAGAAAAAGAAAGAAAAGATTTCAAAAACAAAAATAATAATGATATTTTGTTTCGCTTATAAACGCAAAAAAACCTTATTACGTTACCACATATGTGTTCATTTCTCCATTCTGTTTTTTTTTTTTTTTTCCTTTCTTCTTCGATCGCTTATTGTTGTTTTCGGATAATCCCGTTTCCTTCTTTTTTTTTCTCGTTGTTGTTGTTGATGAAAAAAAACTACTGACGAGGCCATTGCGGTAGTGCCTCTGGATAAAACATTATTCATGGGTCTCTGAAGACAGAAACTTGAGCACCAAATAATAAATAATAAATAAATAAATAAATAAATAAATAAAACATCATGATACCTTTCCAAAGAAAAGGAGTTGTAGATGCAACCACCATCCATTGTAAAGAAGAGCAGATACAGTCCATAAGAATGAGGCAGTCACTAAAGAGAAAGATATCCATGAAAGCATCTCAACACTGCTGAAACTATCTTTACCTTGAGATTTTTCATACCGATAATCTTCACCTTCTAGAAAGAAAAAAACTGTTCCCACACCACTTTCAAGAGCTTCTACAAGAGGATGATCAGAAAGTGTTGCGTGAGGTAGAGGAGCTGCAATCATTATACCTTCATGAGGGAGCATAGCTAACGTGGAAGGTCTTCCTATCTTGATACAACGCACCAGACTCATGTCAGCTGTGAAAAATACAACTTCTTGTACTTGCTGACGAAGTAAAACTAATGCATATAAAGATCCCGATACTACTACCTCAAGGCTTTGTACAAGAGCATGGTGCAAGGAGGAAAACTCTATATTACAGACTCTTACTTCTTTTGAAGAAGGGCATATAACTATAAATTTTCCTCCAGTTGGAGCAACTGCGACATATTCATCATCTCCTGAATCTGTTACATATGTAGAGCAGATAATGTTATCAAAACAACATTCAAATGATACCATATCAAATGACCAAGTACTTGATTTAATCATCTCATTCTGTTCAGACTCTACCTGAATCACAGAGGCGACATCATCATAAACTCTCAAAATTGAGCATCTACCAACAGATATAGTTGTCCAGGCAAACTCATCCATCTTTATTGGAATTGTCAGAGTATTTTCCAACTGTAGTTCAATAAAGGTGCGGGGAGAAGAATTTATTGAATTATTGTACTGACTATTAGAAGAACGAAGTACAAGACTACTACGAGAGTCCAAATAATAAATGAAACCCTCATGAACAACAGCCAGACGAGAACCATCTTGTGATGCAAAGAACTCTTCGCAACTACGAGGGATTTCAACAACAAGCTCCATAGAGCAATCAAAAACGTGCAATACTCCACTTATAGTTTTGCATAATAAAAATCGTTGTCCTTCCATTCTAAACTGTGAATCTCTGTCTCCGTAAGCATCTGGTAACTCTACATAGCGTCTTGTAGTTTCTCCAAAAGCATTAACGTTATGTGTATAAACACCACACTCAACTTTACCATTACTATCTGTACTTGTTGCACAAACCAAGAGTTTTCGTTGATTTTTCAGAAAAAACATGGCTAAAACTTCACATGGAGGTGCAAGCTCCACATTTACTTGAATACTAGGGGCAATTAACCACCTACATTCTAACTGAGAAAGAAACGCTGATGTTACAGTATATGCCAAAAGGGAAACCTGTCGGAGCTCTATCAAATCAGCCTTAGTGAGAAAGCAACATATTTGGTGAAGAGTTCCCAGGCAATTCATAAAAGAAAAAAAAAAAGACCTTAAACAAATAGAAGAAAAAGAAGCAAGAAAAGAAAACAAAAGCATTATCTTGCACCGGTGCAGAACAATTTTCATTACAAAAAAGGTGTCATTCTTTTTTTTTTTTCAGAGGTGTGTGGGAAAAAAAAGATAAAAGCACATTAGAAAAACAAAAAAAGACGGTTTTCTTTCCTTTCTCATTTCCAGCTGTTCACCCATCCATTCTTTTTTTTTTCTCTTTTTTTTTGCTTTTATCAGAAGGCAAGTAAATTCAATATACATGCATGCGCTTATTGCGCATAAAGTAAATTTGCCTCCTTTTTTTCTCTATTTCGTTTATTTTTCTTTTTCAATTTTGCCCATAATTTTCTTTTTCTCCCTCACTCAGGATATATATATATATATATTTTTTTTTTTTCTTTCCATCTGAAACTACTTTGTACATTCGCAAGATTTTATTGACATTCCGTACCCTGCTTGCGTTTTATTGCTGAGCATAGTTCAACATAAGACAGCAGAACTCATCATAAGTCATAAAGTTATCATCACTCTTTGCATACTTCTTGATCTCATTGACTACCTCTGCATCAGTGGGATCCAGTCCATAGTGCTCCAAAGACTTGTAAAACTGCTTGACTTCCTCAATGGGGAGGTATCCATTATGTTCCGTGTCAAGAGAATCAAAGAGTTCTTGAAGCTTGTTGTCCGTAATTGGCAGTCCTTCAATGTTGTTCTCGAGTTCTTCGACTGTAAGATGACGGTTGTTGTTGTGTCCTGGAATTAAACTGCGCTGCATTTTCTCTTAATATATTATTATTTCGGTTGTTTTTTGTTCTTCTTTTTTGCTTAAAGGATATAGAATTCCACTTTTTTTCTTGTGGTATAGCGTTTGTGTTGCTTTTTTTTTTTTTTGTTGCTTGCTTGAAAATAACAGGAAGAGAAAAAATAAATAGAAATTAAAACAAGAGAATTTGTCAAAGTACATTATTAAAGAGAAAAGAGAGAGAGAGAGAGAGAGAGAGAAAGCAAGAAAAGGAAAAAGAAAAAGAAATATATATAGTCCCCACTGGAGAATCTACAAGATTGTGTTTTATTGAGAAAGCGCTGCTGCACGAGTCTCTAACATTTTAGTCCTGGCCTCAAGTGCTTTTAACTCTTCTCTTTCCTTAATAATAATCCGTTGTCGCTCATTAAATCTTGTTAGCTCCTTCGCTCGAAGAGTATCATCTAGCAACAACATCTTTGCATGATCCAGTCGAGCTTTAGCCTCCATAGCCAACTTATTTCTCACTAAACGTCGAAGGGGTGCAACTTTCTCTTCATAGTGTCTTAACACAACCTCAGATTTTGTATTAACTGGCGTTATTTCGAGTACATCAAATGCATTTTCACATGCAATAATTCGTCTTGCCTCTTTTTCTACCCCATCAGACAAAACGAGCGCCATTATCCTCAAAATAAATAAAGAAAAGAAAAGAAGTAAAAAAAAAAAAAGAAAATACAGGAGATTCCACTATCATCATCAGATTAGGAATTTCCATAAAGTCTTTGCAAATTCTATTCTTTTTTATAATTAAATCAAAATAATAATTAAAAAAAAAAAAAACATCGTTCAAAAATTGAAGAAAAACTAACGCACTGTAAAATATTAAGATTCCGAGACATTCCTTATCACATCCATAGCCACGAGCGCACCAAGGTGCAATTGTAATCTTTTTGTATAACTGGACCTAGAGGTTGTAGGGTTAACAACCCATTGAACTACACTTCCGTCACTAGCACATGCAGCAAGAATAATAACAGAGGATTCAGGTGGTGAAGCGAGAACACAAAGAGAAGTAAATGTGTTCATAAAAGTAATACAATGTCGCCTTGTAATAAAATTACAACATACAAATCTACTTCTTGGTTCATAAACAGAAGTTACAGCAAGTGTTTCATCCTCAGCAGCACTAATAACCCATTGAGAATCTCCTGAAAATCTGAGGGCAGTTGGAACAGAATGGTGTAAATCAGATATTTCTCCTATTTTTTTTAGTTTTAGTGGTGCAGTACTACTTGTTTCCTTCACAATCTTATCCTCTAGTTTAAAAAGAGCTATTGTTGGACTATCACATGCTATAGCCACAAGGGCATCTAACCACGAAACCTCAAAAGCATGAATACTCTCTCCATACGAATAATTTAATCTTGATAACATAACACCAATTAAAGGATCCCAAAGAAAAATTAATCCATCATCACCTGTACTAAATAGTTGCAATTTTCCATTATGTCCTTTTGCAAATTTAACAAAACGCACCCAATCTGTATGACCTGAAAGGTAATGAAAAGGACTCATATCACGTGACCAAACTGTAACAGTTGCATTTCCTCCTCCAGTTGCTATACATGATCCATCAGGTGTGATCGCCACACTAAGAATATTATTTGAATAACCACCAAAACCAACATCTCTTTCCAAAGATAACCTTGAAGAGTATTTAGCAATCCCACCACCATAGCAAACAGTTGCAGAATTTCCAGATGCTGCAACTCCAGAAATTTCTCCTGCACTTGGTCCGGTAACCGAATTACCTGCTTCAAGAGTATAACCATCGCAGGAAATTCTTTGAATAGCATCACGTGAGGCAACAATAAGTACTTCATCTGAAACCATAAAATGAGCTACTAATGCAGCACAAAAAGAATTTAATCGCCCTTGGTATACAAATGAACCTACAAACTGTACTGCCGCTCTTTTTGGCACAGTCTTTCCAAAAGATAAAGATGATCCAGCACGTAGTCTATATCTATTGACAGTACCTAAAAGTTCCTGCATTTCATATTATTTCTACTAGGCTAGTAATTATTTTATTTATTCCTATTTTTTTTTTTTTTGTTCCGTCTTTGCATTAAAAAAAAAAAAAAACGGAAATGTACAGAACTTATAAAGAAACAAGCATTCATAGAATAATTAATATATATATATATATATATATATCCTACCAAAACAATACATTTTCTTTTTTCTTTTCCTTCTTCTCGTTTTTATTCTTCTTCTTTCTTTTTTATTTTCTCATTTATCACCGTATTATTTGATAAAAGAGAATAAAGAGAAATCATACTCACTGCCAAAAGAAAAGACGTTTTACTAAAGGTTTTGCGTCGGTAGACTGTTTTGGTGCATCAGGTTGAACAACTGCGGGTGCATTAATTCCCATAATTTTTCTTTCCTGTAATGCAACATAAGGTTTATAACGTACTTTTGCAGCATCTTGAGTTGGCATATTAAATTGCCTTATTACTGATTCATCTGTAACTTTCCATCCATATACAGGACAAGGTTCTCCAGTTAAATAAGGATGTTTACTTGGATTTGGAGGTTTCCCTCCACGAAAATAAAGCTTAACACCACTTTTATGCCAAACACCTTGAATCATCATACTCAAAACACGAGGAACATGTGTTGGACTGCGACCAATATTACCACGAAGTCTAGATAATGGATGCACTCGATGAAGTCCTATTCCATAACCAGTCCCATCAGCTCCATTATCCATCCATTGAGGCCATTTATTTTTACGCCATCGGTCTCTCACAACGTCATGAGGACCTCGATCTTCATCGTGAGGAGTATCATGAAATGGTTTAACAAATGGATAAACACTAGGTGCATTATGGTATACACCACGTCTAAGACTAGAACTGCTGCGCAGCATACAAATAAAATATTAAATCTAAATAATTCAACATAACAAAAAGAAATAAATAAAAATAAATAAAAGATATTATAGGTTTTATAATTTTTTATAGTCATTCTTTAACTCTTTTCTTACACAAGATATATAATTTTTATTTATATGTTTCCACCAAACGAAATCTACAGGAAATTTTATGTCAGGTAAATAAATATATATATTCTATATTCTATTTTGGTGGCTTAAATGGATAAAAAACGTTATCATCTAAACGAGGTAAAATAGGTGGAGCAATAACTTGTTGATGAATTTTTTTTTCTGAACGCGGATCTAATCGCGTGAAGGAAACAACAAAACGAAAACGTTGAATAGAAGTCGCATTCCCAGAGAAATCTTGATTATTACGTATCTTCCACTTTCCAACAATAGGATCTGCGAAAGCAGCTACAATCACATCTTGAGGATTATTTTCTGCCCCAATTCGGGAAAGAACAAATGTGTAATGTATCCCAATATAAATATTACTACATTCTCTTTCTACTGAATTATATATATCAGGAGAAATATCTCCAAAATCAAGACCTTCTATTTTAATCCAGGCTGTTGTATCATTCACAAGTGCATCATTAGTACGGGCAACATAATCAATTGGTTTCGTTTCAACATCAAAAGTTGGAGAAGATCCCGCATTTATACTAAGAATACTACGTAATAATGTACCCGTTCCTATTCCTGAACATAATTTACGTAACTCATCTTCAGTAGAAGATATTGTACAACTACTACTCCTTACATCATGTAAAAAACGAACTGTTTGATAATTATTCTGGTAACATGATCTATCTCCACTAGGAATGGAAAATCCAATAACTCTTTCTGCTATAGCTTTCTTACCCTCTTGTGTCACAAGTGTACCAGCCCGTATAAGTGATCCATCAAAATACCCTGGTGTAGCAGGAAAATAATTTGTCGGAGGAAGAATACCTTTTTGAGTAAATTCAGTCTGAAAAAGTAAAGAAGTAATATACTCTATATTTATATCACGAATATATAAACTTGTCGTTGCATTGGTTAATAAAAGTCCTGATTCATTTGAGCTATAAACCAAAATATTTCGAATTTGAACAACAGCATTTTTGCAATTCTCACCACTAATAATACTTTGATACTCTTCTGGTATGATAGAATTTGAATCAAGTGTAATAAGTAATTCACCAGATGTATAATTGAAAATTTGTACCTCTATAGGTGTAAACGCAGTTGTTGAATAATTACCAAAATTTGTCAAATATAAATTCGTAAAAGATGTAGTTGGAAACAATTTGCATATATCTCCACCTTTCAGTACACAGGCTGTAGAGTCTATGGGATTCATAAATCGCACACGTCTACCTTTTAACTTACAATATCCATTTTGACTAGCCGATGGAATAGTCAATAATCCTAGATTTCTGAACTCGTATACGGAACTTGCTACCTCTATATTTTTCATCAACAATAACCCACCATTAACAACATATCCATTAAATCCATTAGATTTAACCTTATCGTTTAAGTGAGTATCAGTAGGTTTAGAAACACTACTTGGTAACGCAAAAAAAGGAGTTAAACCAGCTACATTATTCGTCCTAACAATACATACTCCTGCACTTCCAGTAGGTGTTTTGTCAACATAGTGATGATTAGGAAGCATATTTTTTTTACTATCAGCACCTCCGTCACAATATTCTACAGGAGGATAA
The DNA here is from genome assembly GCF_002087225.1 of Trypanosoma theileri. Classification (NCBI taxonomy): domain Eukaryota; phylum Euglenozoa; class Kinetoplastea; order Trypanosomatida; family Trypanosomatidae; genus Trypanosoma; species Trypanosoma theileri. Next base: position 835,766 of record NW_021639848.1, read on the forward strand.
CCAACACTCTCTTGAAGACAGAACTTAAACTTACTCCTCACGGTTTCACTACAATCAATATCACAACAGCAATTAGGATCACATGATCCCCAAGTCACATCGCATATACACTTACCAAGATAAGGTGACTCAAGGTTTCGTCTCTCAGGTGGGGTTTGCGGTACAGAACTCCACTCAACAGGATAAGAAAGTGGAAGTTCGGCAGCAATTAATGTACTAAAAATAACCAGAGTCCATAAGAAGAGAAACGTAAAATTGATCATCACTTCTAAAAATCCAACTATATGGAAATAGAAAAGAGAAGGAAAAAATAAGAAGAATAATGGCAACAAATAATAACATACTAGTATTTAAAAAAAAAAAACAAATAATAAAAACAACAACAGTTGTAATAATAAAAGTAATAAGAATAAGAAGAATAAGAAGAAGGTAAAAAAAAAAAAATAATAATAATAATAATACAGCTTTTCTTTTAAGATTTAGGAAAGCGCACGAAAAAAAAAAATTAAATCAATCCCAGCCCCAGGGGGACCACACGCCAGGAAATCTCATTCAAAAAACAAAAACCGCAGCCAAGAAGCGCCCGAAACACCGAAAACAAAATATTGACACCATAACAGGAAAGCAGAGTCCGCACCCGAGCACCGCCGCAAAAGAATGAAAAAAAAAGAAAAAAAAAGGCCGCGCGTGCCCAAGGACCGCCGCCTTCTTCGCCTTCGTGGTCCTCCGGATTCCGCGCGGCCCGCCGGCCCCAGCGACGCCATACCACGCTGTACAAGGTCCAAAAAAAGAAAAAGAAAAAAAGAGTGAAAGAAGGCGGAGGCGACGGCGTGGCAAAGAGAACGCCCAGTAGGCCCCAGAGAAAAGAAAAAGGAAAGAAAAAAAAAAAACGTGACGGCGTCTTTTATTCAAAGAAAAAAATAAAGGCGGAAAAAGAAATCCCAAGGCAAGGAAAAAGGCGAAAAATTGGGCGATGGCGTCCCCGGTTTTCCCCGATAAAATGCTGAAGTAACCGAAAGACTTGCGCCCACGTTCGTTTTACAAAAATAAATAATAAATAAAAAAAAAGTTTGTTTTCTTTTTTAGAGTAATTAGTTTGTTATTTAATATTTTATCACGCGATCTTTTCCGTGGTCGCTCGTTTCTCTAAATTAGTGTATTATCATGCCAGGTCAGTGGTTCAATCCCTCCTTGCTTCGATGTTTTTTTTGTGTGTGTGTGTTTTTTGAAAATTCAAAAACTCTCTCAGAGAATTGATTTCATGTAATGCTTGTGACTTCTTTTCCCTGATGAAGAAGTGCGTAAAACATGGAACCGTCCCTTAAATCTGTCAAATGATAGCCACTTAACTTGATCTAAGTTACCATTACCAAAACACATTTCCAACAGTAAAACACGGCCCAGCGCCCATCATTCCACAAACAAAGAGGGCGAAGGTTGAAAATGGAGGCAAAAACCAAAGGAGCTCTAACTACACGGACCACTTCGGAAATTTTTATTCAAGATGTTCTCTAGCAAGTGAAAAAAAGGTAATACACAGCCCGTACCATCCTTATACCCAGAAAGACCGCCGGGATCCGCCAAGACCCACCGGCCCCGCATGAACCCCCGAAGTGCGGCAACGGACCCACCACGCCGGAAAACGAAGTCCAAGAAGCACAAAAGGTCCCATGCCGCCCTACTTTGTTTTTCCCGGCGCCGGAGAAAAAAGAACTTTTTTTTCTTTCTTTTTTCTTTTCGGAACCTAGCGACCATTCTCGCCGCGCCTCTTTTGGTGGCCTTTGATTCCTGTGCGGGGCCTGGGTTTCCGATTTGGCGGCCCGACACGAACAAAACACAATTAAGGAAAAGAAGCCGCGCCCTACTTTGGGCAAAATAAATAAGGTGAAGAAAGTGCCGACCCTTCCCTTCACCCCATTCATTCCCTCATGCTCTGAAACGAAAGCTACCTTGAACCCAAGAGGGGCCTTCTTTGCCCACACCTTGTTGGCGAAGAAATTGCGGGCACTTTTCCGGAACGATTGACCGCTGACGAAGGTTTTCTCCCCCATCGCGGCGCCAACGCCCCGCACCTGAATTCATTTAAGGAAAGCCAAAGCAATCAACAAAATTTTGCAGAAGGTGGACACCTAAAAAGCTATGTCAATTTTAAATTTGGCAACACGCATTCTTAGGAATGCCATCCCGTGGCGGCGTTTGGCTGCCGAAGGGGCGCGCCTGGCCCGGTGCCCCATGTTGGCGGTGGAAGCCGTGGGTCGGCAAAGCTCTCTTCTCGATAACTTGCGGGCCCGCAAGCCGCAATCGTCACAAAGCACCAGAGCCACCCGCATCTTGCTGCTGCAAAAAATTAAATTCGAGTGGATTCCTGGGGGGTGCTCCGGCGGGGGTATCTTTTTAGATGTTTCACCCTTCTGTGAAAGCTGGCGGGGGGAAGCGCGGGGCCAAGAGATGACGACAACTATGCCCTCCCTTGGTGGAAGTTGATTTGGCCACTGCGTCAAAATCCCTTTCAACACGCAAACAACGCCCCCGCAATCGTATAAAAAATCGAAAAAAACAACCGAAAACTAAAACAAACAAACACCGGGGGTCGTCCCATCCGGGGGATACCGATAAAGATTAAAATAACGAAGTGGAAAAGATTTTCTTTTTTCGTTTTGTTGATTTTTCTAGGGTCCCCTTCAACAAGCCCGAAACCCCACAGGGCATCAAAGATTTTTCACTCTTTCCTCAGAAAAGGCGCCCACAGGGATGGCTTTTCAACCCATCAGTCCCGCACACCTCGCCCCTCGCGAAACCCCATTGGTGACGGCCTTCCCGCTGGCTAAGGCATCCGAATGCCTCTTCCTTTTCCGCCCTGGGGCCCGGCGTGTGTGTGGGGGGGAAGGTAGCCGTAAGTATTTTTGAAGAACCGCCCCAAACCTCCAGAAACGGCCGAAAGAAAAACAACCCCGCATTAGAAATGACACGGCGCTCCCAATTTCCAAGCGCGGACGGATACCAAAAAACCCTGGGCCCCAAACAGCGACGCCCCGCCACCCCCATTTGGCAGGGGTTGGCCAACCCTTCCCTTCACGATTTCCGAAAAAAGGGTGGGGACATGCCCGGAAAGAAACGGCCGCACACATTCTTTGCAAACGCGCCCGGGAAACCACACGCACTCTCCACCAAAGGCGCGTGAGGAGAGATAACCCCCAAACCCACCACCCCCATACCCTCCAATCATAACGAAGTCGTTTTGCCTCACATGGCCTTTCGCCGCGCCCCCATTTGAAGAAGCAGGGCAACCCACGCCAAGTGGCGAGACGCGCTGCCGCGTCACTCCAGCGCTAGGTTGCCGTCCGCCTTTCTTCATCCCCGCGCCCGTCGCGCGGGCATTTAAGAACCCCACACGGCCAGGGAGCCCGCGCGGCGCGGCAAACCATTGCCCCACACCCTTCAACCTCACCCTTACCGCGCTTCCTGCAAGCACGGCCCTGGCAGCATACCCAATTTCAGGGCAACATTTATTCCAGATGCGGGACGTGTAAACCAAAGAAGCTTTCTCGCACCCAGTTCAAAACGGAAAATTGCTTCCACAGCGGCCGATGGGACCGCCTGGGATGAAGAGGAAAAGGGCCTTCAGCAGAACCAAGCTTTTTTTTTTTTCTTTCGCCGCATGACGCAAGGAGAAGGCGAAATGGAGACCCAGCGGTATTGCACCGCCCTGGTCTTCCTTCTTGGGCTTTGCTTTCGGTTATTAAATGGGGGCACCTTCTCTGACTACGCCGTTTTCTTTCCCCCACCAACAAGGCCACGCAAAACCTTAGGCGCGCCTCCACTGCACGGCGCCGTTCTCCGCCCTGACCGCCTCATGGGAAGCGCGCCCTGCCCACCAAACGGCGGGCAAAGCCGGAACCCTCGCTGGGCGGGGCTGGCCGAGGTATGGCAAACCACTTCTTCTCCAACCGCCTCTGGATATCGGGTTTCGCCCGTAGCAACGGAAACGGGCCCTTTGCACTGGATGTTTCCACCCTTTAATTGAGGGATGGGGTGCGGGGGACCCCTTCCCCACCACCACCACCGACTTCCATGCCGGCGTTTGCCACGTTTATTTTTGCGGGCCAAACCCGACCTTTCCCAGAAGCTTGGCTAAAGAGATTTTTTCTAGCGTCTGTGCCAAAAGCAAAAACAAAAGATTAGCCCCCAATCTTGGGCAGTGCTTTTTTTCTTTTGACGTTTTGTGTGCAACTTTCACGTCTCCAATTGGGGTGTTGCCGCGCGTTCTTGTGCCGCAAGGCTTCCTGGTTGCTGCGAAATCACTTGGTGTAAACATTCTGGCTGGGATTTCTTTTAGCGCCGGAAGGGTCCAGATGCATTTTTCCAGTCGATTTTCCACGGATGACATTCTGAAGGTGAGCAAGCGTCTCCGGGCAGAGAAGCAATATACATTTCTGCGTTCTCGCGGTTTTACGCTGGACGAGAAATCTTTTCGTTTTCGTGCATCCGTACCTCTGGCAAGAAGAAAAGAAAACCAGGATTGGCGCCTGTTTGGCAGCCCCTCTTGGAAGAACTTACGCTATTGTATTTGTGTCTCTCGGACGGAGCTCGGTGCCACGACAACCTGAAGAAAAGGATGTTCCGATCGCGTCTACCCCAGAAGCCGCAGCTTTCGGACCTATATATATACATATGTATAGATATATATGTTTTTCGGAGGTGGGTAATCTGCGGCGGGTTCTGGTGTTGACGTGATTTTTTTTATTATTGTTCTTCGTGCCTTTATGGATATTACTCCAATGGTACGGCTATCAGCCGTACACCGTAGAGTATCTTAATTACCGACTTACGAGAGGCTCCGAAGAGGAAGAAGATCCCTTCGTTTTATAGGACCCTCAAGCTCTTGTAATATGATTTTTTGTTGTAGCATTTTCCCATGCGAGAGAACCATTCTAAGAGAAATCTGATCGAGTAAACCCTACCAGATCTCTCTACTCTCACTTTTCTTACCCAAAACCCGTCCTCAAGTCTCTTTTTGTTATTATTTTTGGTTATTTTTTGTTATTTTTTTTGTAATAGTTTGGCCTTAATGAACTCCTATTTATTTTGTTGCTTTTTGGGTCGGCGATAGACGCCTTGAGCGTACTCTTCCATCAGGGTTTCCATGATTGAGCTCGTCGCTGATTTTAGAGAGGTGGGGGGTGGGAGGTGGGCTGCGTAGGGTTTCTTGGGTGTGAAAACTGTGGTATAGTGTAGTTCCGCTCCACCGCAATAAGGAATTTTGCTAACCGCTTAGAAAAACATAGTTTCATCAGGGGTACATCATCAACTATCGCAAATTGAACTCGGAGTGGCTGAAGAGCGGGGCAACTCAAGAGGTGCAGTGCTGTTTCTTCGCATTCGTCGCGTTGGCTGGTGTGCGCGCGAATAGGTTGATACCCGTGTCGTGACATTCGGTGTAGAGTTAGGCCTGACTTACTCATACACATTGACGACCACATGAGGGGTGTTGACGTGATCGCACCTCGTTCTGCCAAAGTCCCCGATTTGGTGCGTAGGAGCGATTGCAAAATAACAAAGGTGAAAAAGGCGTTAGAGTTAAGCGACTTTTTCTTTTCCATCCAAATGTCAAAGCTAATGAATCTTCTTCTAGTTAAAGAATTCCGCTTAGCATGAAAGGTTAGCCGCGGGATTTAATTCAAAGAAGATCGATTTGCAACCGTTGTGCCGGAGAAAAAGTACGAGAGCCATTGCCCTAGCCAATCATTTGGACTCCTCGCACGGAAACCTTCTTCGTATCATAAAATGAAAAGAAATGATGTACAAACTCACTCTTTCAAAAAAACCTGGTTCTTGCGAACAAATCTGCAATGATAAAATACAAAATCGATTTTATTCTGTACATTCACCGGAAACTTTAAAGCAAGATTCTTTATTCCTCAATCTCACCAGATAAAAAAAAAAACCACTTCCAATCTACGATGGGTATGGATTAAAGGAGAATGCACGTGTGCCGAAATTTCCGTTGATTCTCCTCTTGAAACAGGTGCCACTTATTCTAGCAGCGGAATGCAGATCAGAAATATTCGATAGCCTTTTTGCCAAACGCGCTTGGACAGCAATTTCCTTGCTTTATCCTTTGCCCTTTTCCATTTCCACTGCGCGGAATGCTTACCGCACAGGCGCCCCAAAAAAAAAAATTAACAAAACGAAAAAAGAAAATCTTTTCCACTTCGTTATTTTAATCTTTATCGGTATCCCCCGGATGGGACGACCCCCCGGTGTTTGTTTGTTTTAGTTTTTAGTTTTTTTTTCGATTTTTTATACGATTGCGGGGGCGTTGTTTGCGTGTTGAAAGGGATTTTGACGCAGTGGCCAAATCAACTTCCACCAAGGGAGGGCATAGTTGTCGTCATCTCTTGGCCCCGCGCTTCCCCCCGCCAGCTTTCACAGAAGGGTGAAACATCTAAAAAGATACCCCCGCCGGAGCACCCCCCAGGAATCCACTCGAATTTAATTTTTTGCAGCAGCAAGATGCGGGTGGCTCTGGTGCTTTGTGACGATTGCGGCTTGCGGGCCCGCAAGTTATCGAGAAGAGAGCTTTGCCGACCCACGGCTTCCACCGCCAACATGGGGCACCGGGCCAGGCGCGCCCCTTCGGCAGCCAAACGCCGCCACGGGATGGCATTCCTAAGAATGCGTGTTGCCAAATTTAAAATTGACATAGCTTTTTAGGTGTCCACCTTCTGCAAAATTTTGTTGATTGCTTTGGCTTTCCTTAAATGGATTCAATTGCGGGGCGTTGGCGCCGCGATGGGGCATAAAAACGTTGCCAATAAAGGAAACCCCGTTTTAATCCGCTGGGGCAAAATCAACGAAAAAACGCACGGAGAGTTTGCGAATATTTGTATTTTCTGCACTTTTCAAAGTGTGAAGCCGACTTCATTTGGCAATGCCGCTTGCCTTTCGTAGGAGTAAAAAGTGCGAAATGAAGCTGTGCAGAGTATTGATCGCATTATTGCCCTTTGAATGAATCTGCCTAGCGCACCATCGCTCCAAGTTGGAAATTCCGGATGCAAAAGGGAACCCCGTGTGGATATCATCCGTGTCAGAATGTTTTTAAATGGAATGTTAAAAAAAAGAGAGGAAAACATAATCGCCAATGGACCATCGCCCCGAATTTCCTGTAAAAAAAAGTTGGTGGTTGGGCTGTTTTGCCGCAATCCCCGCAATAAAACTCGATTAATGGCCGAACTCTCCTCAAATCAGTTGTGCGATTGTGCATTTTCATTTGTTTTTAATTCTAAATCCTGGTGTTGCCGATACGGCTGTTGAAGAGGGCGATGTGATTTCCTTCAAAGCCCCGGGGCGAGGGTGAACAAAGAAATTCGCCTTTTAGGAAATCATTGGTCCTCTACCCGTTCCCACCCGTAATCTTTTGCCAAAAACGTCGCGCACTTTTTTGAATGGTAAAGCACCCTACTTATACATGCGCGCGCCCGTTCCCAGCGCGGAAGAACTTGGGAACTTTTTTCAGAGGTTGTGGCCCACTCTTTTCAGAATAAATTCTGCGGCCTTTTGCGCCGCACATTAAAAAAAAGAGTGTCGATAAATTTACCCATTCTCGAGAAGAGAAAGCTTTTGCTACGCCTTTGGGAAATAGATAATGTAGAAGAAAGTATTTTCCCAACGCAAGCACCCACACACATCATCGCACGGATCATCTTTGAAAGTGTAATACTTTCCATACCTTTGACCCCGGACCCATCTGAAGAGACGGCACCTCGCAGATGCGCCGTTTTGCCTTTTCAATCAAAGAAGCTTTCTTCCTCTGTTGTTGAATTTTTCTCCTATGAACCCATATCCCTTTCTGTGTTTTAATGCAGTTGTCTCGCTTTGGCTTTTTAGGCTACTGCATAGTCCGCGTAAAAATGTTAAGCCCATTTATCCACAATTTGATCCGATCCATCAATGCCGATATTGCCACCCACAAAAGAATTCTCAAATTATTTGGTATGGTAGTTGTGCGGCCGCAAAAATCCGGAGCCACCTGTAAGAACATTTTTGATTGCATGAGAAAATTTTCGGATAATATTAACAACCAATGGAAAAACCGCGCGAACCCGAGAAGCCCAGCCAAATTCTATTCTGTAATGGAACCCGCCCCGCATAGCTTGAGAAAGATTCATTTTGAAAAAAAAGCTGCCGTTTTTTCTTTTACCCGCCAGGTCGCCTTTCAGGGCGAATCAATGTGGCCTCTGCTCCTTGAATCTTTTGGCCATTTTTTTTGCCAGAGGGAAGAAAATTAAACCTCGCTTCTGCCGTGGTAGTTTTGGCCAACCTGGCGCTTCCAAAGGATTTGCTTACTCTAGCGCCATGCCGGGGCGAAGCCTCGTAAGCAACGCCAGCCCCTTTCCTCAAATAAAATATTTTACCACCACAACTCCAAAAATGGGATTCCCTTTTCCCCATGGCGTCTGGCGGGGGTTCCCTCCCCACGCCCCGCGTCTCGTCAAAATGTTCCCGTTTCCCTTCTTTGGCAGGCCCCGGAACAATTCGAAAGGGCAAAGACCAGCTCCTACGTGTTGCGGCGGCGCGTGGGCATCTTCCTTCTGGTGTTGCCCCAACCCTTCGCGCGCCATTTGGGAAATACCCTGGCCATTTAAAAAATGTTTAAATTCCTTTTTTTTTTGACGTTTAATAAGTCAAAGGTTGGGTGGACCATGCCTTTGGCCTCCCTGAATTAACGATTCTAATTTCTCCGCGTTGTTCTCGTCGCGGTTTCGGCCGTTGTGCCCCAGATAACGCGCTGCGCCGCGAGACCAGATCCCATCACTGACCACCCCTCTTTTTTATTGGATCTACCGTTACCAATTTTTGGGCAGCAGTAAATAACATTTTTGTGCGGAGCCCCTTTGGCTGCGAAAAGGTTTGCGGCACCCTCTTGCTCTGGGTAGAACTTTTTTTTTTGCAAGTTAAGGTCTGAAAAAGAAAAGGGGATAGCCTTTTCTTGGGTCCCGAGGCCGTTCTTGATTCGACATTCGTAAATTCTTTTAGTTATTGACTTTCTTCGTTCCCAGGTTATGGTGCACAAGGTTTGTATATTTATTATTCTTTTTTTCGGTGACTACGTTAGCTTGGGGAAATTTGCCAAAATCGTAGTGCCACACCAACTCTCCCAATCACGTTGCGAACACCCTGTGTTCCTTGGCGGGGCGTGTGGGTGTTTTTTTCTAATCCCCGTTTTTTCCTGAAAAATGGCGACTGCCTCCTTTTGCAGCAGACGCTGGCCGCCTCGCGAGACACCCCGGCCGCCATCGATTGCTCTATAAAACGGTTGGCTGGAATGCCGTTCGGCGCACAAGCAGGGTGCATTTGACGAAAAAGCCCTCTGCATAAATCGCGCCGTGTCAAAGGTAAGAAAAAAAAAAAAAAAACGGCACAGTCGCGCAGCCAGGAGTTGGCCGCGCCACTGTGGGGTGCGTTTTTCCGTCACGCTGCTGGAAATTCGTTGGGCGGGCTTCTTCGTGGGCATTCCGTTGGGCTTTCGATCGCGCGCGTGCTCTCGCTCAAACCTTGTCGCTCTTTCGTCATTTTTGCAACTTCCAATTTCCTATTTTTGTTCTAGAAACAGAAACGCCGATAATCCGGTTCTCCTTTCTCAAGAAGAAAAAAAAGAAAAATATTTTTTTTCGCCCCTCGCCTTGCGGAAGGTGGGTGCTTGTTGCTGGAAAAGTTGGCCGCGGTCCATGCGTAACGGTTTCTTGGCGTATTTCTTCTTCTGGGTGTTGTGCCTGTACGCATCACTGATTCACCAACTCTTGCGTTTGCAGCAGCTGATTCTGGTGTTTTTGGAAATTTATAATTGTATTTTGTTGTCTCATGAAAGTATTACGAACCAATTGCGTTTTGGCGAATTCATACTTGCAATGCAAAATTATTTGATTTTCTTAAAGGGCTATGCATTTCCTTCGCGGATTGTTTTTTTCCTTTTTGCTTTTTTTGATTTTACCAAATGGTATGGCTAACGGTCTATCGCTGCAAAATACTTTTGTTAATGCTATTTAAAGCGATGTGTGGAAGATTCCTTTGTTTTGTGGGGTCTTCAAGCTTTAGTAATACAATTTTTGTTATTTTTAGTTTTTTGTTAATTTAAAGTTTGTTCCATATTTTTGCGAAACCCGTTCACATACAAGAAAACCAGACTACGAGAAAACTCTTCTCACACCTACTTTACCCTTGGCCCGTCCCCAGGTCTCTATTTTTTTGCGTTTAATTGATCTTGATGAACTCCTATTTTTTTTTTTTTTTGCTTGCTGGGTCTGCTGAAGACGCCTCTTACGTACGATTCTATCAAGTCTTCCATAACCGAGGGTATTGCCAGTTCTAATGTGCGAGGAAGGCCTTGCGGGGTGTAAGGAAATTGAAGTAGGGTTTATTAGGTGGGAAGACTGTGGCATAGCGCACTTCTGCTCCACCGCAATAAGGAATTGTGCTAACCGCTTAGAAAAACATAGTTTCATCAGGGGTACATCAATTATCGCAAATTGAACTCGCAGTTAAAGAAGAGTGGGACAACTCAAGAGATGCAGAGCTGTTTCTTCGCATTGGCTGGTGTGCGCGCGGGTGGGTTGATGCCCGTGGCGTGGCATTCGGTGTAGAGTTAGGCCTGATTTACTCATACACATTGACGACCGCATGAGGGACAGACTAATACCGGAAGGTCTCGTGTTTTTCCTGCCTTGTATTTTGCAGTGATGGAATTCGTTTTTTGGGGCATACCTTGCCCTTCATGGAATTTTCTGCAGTGGATGGCGAGGGAGTCTAGGTGGGCGTAGAACTTCTGGCAGACTCCGCATTGGACTTTCTCTCTGTCCTCACGCTCTGGTGATGGCGACGTGTCTCGCTGGCGTTTCTTATTTCGCTGGAAAGGTTACTTGTATTGTTGCTGGCAGAATTGGAGTTTCAGGTGGATGTTTAAACTTTTTGTGGCATGCGAGACCACCAATGTTGCCAAAGTCGCGGAGGCAAAATTCGCATCGTAGTGAAGCAGGTGCGGGATGAGCTGAGGGCGAGGTGCGTCCTTTCTGGGGTTCTCAGGATGCCGTGCTCTAATATGGGATTTGAGGCCTGTTTTAGAGCGCGCTAACATACCACATTTGTCACAGGGAAATGCTGACTCTTCTGTAATCGGTTCGTTGACTCGCGGGCGTTTTCTCTCTGGGACAGGGCATGTGGCATTGTGCATGTATCTAAGGTGGCGCGTTAATCCGTTTTGAAGCGGAAATGTTCGTTTACACATGCTGCAGGCAAACGGGTGAGGTTTTGCTTTAGGCGAATTGGGGCGGGGTAACGTTGTGTCCGGAGGTGGGGGTTGTGGGGGTGGCGGGGGTTCTGGCGGGGATGTCCGGCGGAGGTGGCTCATGGGGGAATTTGATCTTCCAGAGCGCATCGGCTCTCATGAACCCACGTGTTTGTTGACCATATGTAGTGCTGCGGCGCTCCTGCATGAGTATTGTGCCCCGCATTCAGTGCAGGTGGCGGGGTCTATTGCTTTGTTTAGTGTATAGCGCGGTCTTTTCTGGCTAGGTGGAATAACGGGTGTCGGCGTACTGACTTGTTGGGGATTACACCATCGACAACCAGGGGGAATGTGGGTTTTTATCTTTCGCAGCAACCAGCCATAGCGATGTGAAGCACCTGTGCGAAAACGTGCTAGGGCTGTTTGTTCTTCTCTAGTAAGTTCCGGGTTATCTTTGGTGGGGTCCCAGGATCCAATGATTTTTGATCTATGGGAGGTATGGGGCGCATCCTCACCTTTAAGTATTCGTTTAGCGTAGGCTATTATATCTGTGATCCAAGTATCAGTTCTTTGTGGTAGTTCTGCAGCGTTTTTGGCTTCTGTGTCGCATTTTTCGTTTTTTCTCTACACCGCGGTGGCCAAAGATAAATTGTAGTCGTATGCGGGCCTTGCGACGTTGCACTTGAAGGATTAGGTTCCACAGGAGGCGTAGTGTAGGGTCTTTTACGGTCAGTGGGCCTGTTTCCAGTGCCGTGAGAAGCGACAGTGAGTCCGTGAAAATGGAGACCCTGCAGGGCGTTGGGTTATTTGTAGGAATTATTTTGAGGAGTGTCCGTATAAACCTTCGTATAGCGTTACGGATTCAGCTGCGTAGCTGCAAGCCAGGGGGCCAGCGCCTCTATGTGTGGCACAGAGCAGTTCACCATCTTTGTATATCATTGCTGCTGCTCCAGATTTTTCTCCTGGAAAGACGGAGCCATCAGTCCAAATTTCATAATGGGTACGCGGCGGCGGTTCTGTGCCTTTACGGCGAAAGTGACGGGCTATCCAACGCTCGGATGCTTCTCTTTTCTGTTCTTCAGGGTCATCAGCTGATACGTTTTCCAGTGATGTGAAGAAGCGAGCGCGTTTACCAAGCAACTCAGAGGATTCTGATTTTTGTTTTCGTGTCTTTATGAGTTTTACCCAATGTCGCGAGCCATAAACAGCAATACATAAATGTATATGTATACAATTTATTTATTTTATTTGCATTTATTTTTTTTTATTTGTTTTTTTTTCATTGTATTTTATTACCGCCGTGCGGAAGAATTACGCATTGACAATGCAATTGCAATGGACCTCGTAGGTGGCAGAAGATGGATTGTTTCGCCCCTCTGAGTCTCCTCAGCAGGTAATCCATTTTTCCCCACTGGAGAGCATAATTGTTACTATCTCTAGGGTCCCTGCCACTCCTTTTTAGCAGCATTCACACTAAAGTGAATCATGTAAAAGAAGGTGCTGCTGATGGCACGCCGGCACGTGTCCCAGGACCTTCTTGGATAAAGTTTTGTCCCAGTACGACTCTGCTGGCCCCGGTGCTGTATGATATTTGTAGCTTATGAACCAGTAAACTCCATAGAAAGAGTCTACTACTCATGACTTCCCCCGAAAGAATACGAGGTAATGGACCTTGGATCCACCTTTCGATGGCCAAACGCCACCAAGGGTATAGCATTCCTAAGAACGCATGTATTGAAAAGAAAAATAAAAAGAATTTGATTTTTAAGGAGACCACCTCCTTCAAAAATTTAGTGAGTGCATTTAGTTTCCTTGAATAAATTCAAGTACTTAACCTTGGTACCAAGATAAGGTAGACCTCGTTGCCAAGGAACTCAAGAGATACAGTGACATTTCATCTCATTCGGCACGTTGCGTACAGTTTGTGCGAGTGGGTTGGCGGCTTGCGGTGATAGGTGCTGGGGAGTGGGGCCTGATTTCCTCACGCGGTGGCGGTTGCATATTGGATGTGAAAGTGCTGGAAGTTCTATTTTCTTCTTGCTTTCTTCCGTGGGTGCTTGAGATCTTACTTTTTAAAGCATTCATCATTTTTATTCAACAGCAACGCAGGGCATACGATGCCGCAGGAAAGCGCACCGTGACGCGTCCCATAACGTTCTAGGATTGATTTGGCCCGCGCAACGCGGCAGGCCCTGGCGTGGCACGATGCCATGGCTTAAGCGCCTTCGAGTTTTACAGAAGAAAAACATTACTGGCTCTTTACGTTCCTAGATACTGCAGATTGCTGAAGCGTTGCGCCAAAATTGGTTGGCCGGTGTCGCCATGGCCCTCTGAAGGGGCGCCATTCTTTTGCCCAAAAGCCAGACGGGCTCAGGATTTCTAGGAAAAGAGAGCGGGGCCCCGGACCCATGAGTTGGGAGAAAACCCGATTCATTTTCCGCTCAAATGGGGCGAAATATTATCGTTTTTTCAAAGTTAAAGCCGTGCCCGTTCGGTAGCTCGGCTTGGGGCCCGCGCTGGGGGCCGGTAAAGGAACATGCTATTGGACCGCTGTTTTGGGCCGAGGCGGCAATTTCCCTTCTGCCGGTCATCCTGTCAATGTCCAAAAATGGCTGAATCATCTCTGACAGCGTCCTTCGTTGTCATCATAGGCTTAAAAAAAGAAAAAAAAAACAGACATCAAAGCCAAAAAGGCGTCAATCTAGTTGAACTTGCCGCTCATGGAAGCTGGGCGGGGGGCCCGCATACCAAACAGAGCCCGCCCATCCCATTTCGACGCACCAAAAGAATATACAGAACTTCTTTCGCGCACACATCACGTGCGAAAAAGTTCTTTGTTTTCTTTTATTAAATGCGCGTGTTTTTTTTTTTTTTTTTTCGAGATCTTGTTTCTGTATTCCTTGCGGCGGGGTTGGTGGCGGTCAAGAACCCTCCGCCCACAAGGCCATAGGACCATGGGTGGGGCAAAACCGAGCGAGAGGTATAAAGAATAACCGCGTGAGCAATTCATTCTTGGAAGCCGACTGATGGCACAGATTCGGGACTTTACTTTTTTCTTGGCGAATACACGCCCCAGAGACGCATGAGCGGCACCTTCTGTGTATTGGCACGGCCCCGTTTGTAAATGTAAAATTCGTCATAAATATCAAAGGCGCAGCCTGCATAATTACACCTTGCCAAAATAGACGAAGGGGTTTTGTGGCGGCCTTGTTCCGGCCTTTGACCTGTTGCCGGCCCTTTGCTTGCACGTGATTTCCCCAAAACTTGGGCAATATTCCTTTCACGCGCGGGCTGTGGTTTCGACCGTGTTGAAAGGCCTAATTCCCAGGAGAAGTTTTTTTTTTCAGCAGAATCGGTTCCATAGCGACGCCACTTATGCCACCAAGATCTTAACTATAGGCACGCGTTCGCTCGCAACTTGAGGGTCGGGCGTGGGCTCGCGAAATCTTTCCCAAGCGTAAGTGGCTATTTTTCGATAATCTTAGTGATAGGATGTTCACAAAAAATTTATTTTAAGCATGTTGTCGCGGTAATTCTCCACGGGTAGTAAACCTCTGGCGGCCACTGGAAGGCAAACTTATTCTAACATACCGCTGGCCTCAACAGGTTGAATCAGCCGCCAGTTCTCCCGGACCATTTTCACTTTCTTATCATATTCTCAAAAAATAAATCAACACATTCTTTCTTCAAGGGATCCACACCGTTCAGCAGGAAGCGGTGCTCAACCGGCCTGGACTTGGCATGGGGAAACCCTCACTAAAAGGAGACTGTGTAAGTTTTGGCAGTTTTCCTGAATATAAGCCTTGGTTCCCTCTAGTTTCTCTGGATGCGTAAAATTGCTCTCTCTTTTTTCTTGAATGGGAATGGTGCAGCGTCCCGGCCTGCTGGAGAGGTCGATTTGGTTGGTGGAAAAGCAAGGTGACAACATCCAACGTTCCGCCAAGCGTTCTGCCAGTACCCGCTAGCAAAGGTTCCCTGGGAACTTTTCAGATCCATTTTTTCTTTTGGGTTGGCTCCTTAAACGGCCGTTATCTTCAATATTTGGTTGATTATTTTTTGGTCACCGTAAAGAAACTCAGTTGCTTAGAGCTTGGAATGTGGCACTACGGAAGGCCTTCGCCAGAGTATTTGGACCACTGGTCTTTGTAGATTCAAGCGCAAAATGGAATGGGATCCCACCTACCAGATGTATTTTGATTCTTTTAAAGGTTGGCCGATGTTCCTTGGCATTGGGCTAGTGGTGTAGTTTCATTATTTTGCCATACGGCTTCATGGATGGGCGGGTTGGGTTGCGTCTTCTCTTGGACGTTGTTTCTGGGGCGCCCTTTTCCCATTTTGCAACTTTATACCTTGTATTTTGAGACTGCGCCGTAGAACTGTCTCATCTAACGATTGTGGATTCGTCTCAAATAATGGACCCTCCGTCTCTCTGAGATTGGGTATATCATCAATGATTTTACAAACTTTTTTATTTTCCACTCCTGGGGTGTTTGGCCGGGAGACGGGGTATATTTTTCTGTCGCGGTAAGGATTCAGGAAGAGGATTCGTGACGACCACCCGCCGGAACTGAAAACCCGCTGGGCGGTGTAACGGTGTCTCTTGCGTCCCTCTATTTTTTATATGCTTCTAATGCTTTGAAGTGTTTCGAAGATGCAATTTGTTATTTGGTGGAATTGTCTTCAGTTAAACTTCTGCCATGGCGATGGGGTTGGAAGAAGCGTGGGTTTTTACGGCAGCGTCCAAACACCATAACCAATAACCAAGTTGAAGGCTATTATGTGGTAGTCGCTTCTCTGGGGATGGTTATGCTCTAAGATTGGTTGCGGCCCGCTTTTTTTCGATAGTGTCATTTCTAGCGTTAAGACGCCTTATCCGCCTGTGAACCGCATCCGTCCTCTAGCCCTCTTAACTCGGAAGTTATTATCGATGTGCCGCGGCGCTTCGGCCTGGCCAGAAAAATAAACTAGGACAACACGGCCCCATGCCAGAGCATGTGGTCCGACGCATGGGCCTATTAACTGTGGCCTTCCCGTTCGTCTGCGGCAGCTCGTTCAAATTACGACCCCGCGACCTCCTCACAAGGTGTGGGGAGGTGGGTGGAAGTGTTCTTCAAAAATTCCCGCCGAACGACGCGGAACCCGAGCTGGCCCCACCAGCCCCGCCAACCCTCGAACCCCCACGGCCGGCCTGTTTACCCCAGGGAACGCCCGGCCACCAAAATTCGAAACACCTATCGGGCGAGATAGTGCCAGGCTGGGGAAGACCGTGGCGGGAAAGCGCGCGGCGCCGGGTGGCCTCGCCGTCGCTCCGTTGCCGGACCCTTCGCCCGAACGGGGCGGGGCGACACCGCGGCGAAGAAGAAACGGTGACCAGCCAGCGCCCCGGTAGGGCGAAGCGGAAACTGGTCTTTGGAGCGAGTTGCCGCGGGTCAGTTTTGCGGGTGCGGGTAGGGTGTTTTCCTTCCGTTCCGTGGTGTGGGGCGTCGTGGCGTTCGCGGGTGTGGTGGCTGGAGGCGGGCCTGATCTCGGTACGGTTTTGTCAGAACGTGTGTTACATTTTTTTTTTTTTTTT